>NC_043964.1:49777596-50077596 GCF_902148855.1 Sphaeramia orbicularis
AATTTTGATGTGTCTGCCTCACGGCACTACAACTTCCCATGTGGACTAAGGACTAAACTGAGCATGTGCAGAGTGAATTAGGTGAGTCCTAAGTTGTTCCTGATTGGAGCAATAGCATGACTTACAATTGACCTGTGTTACAACTGTCCCCCGTCTCCCCTACACTATTAACACCCAGGGGTCGGGGTAGGAGTCGGAGCGGGGGGATTAGCAGTAGCTCTGTGATAATGTGATTGTGTGTGTGGGGGTGATAGCGTCATTGTCCGAGCAGGAGTGAAAGTGAAACTAACTCACTTTACTGTTCGTCTGACTCTCCGTGTCGCACACACACAAACAGGAGTAGCATGTGACAGAATCTCCGCGCAGCAAAAAAGTTTATACATCAGCCACATCGGCGACATATTGGCCAATGTTGATTAATTGGTGAAACACTATAATCGGCCCAATTAATCAGCCAGCCGATTAATCGGTCGGGCTCTAGTGTGTACAGTGTGTATCAAGGTCAGCATGCACATGTTGGGAGATGTACATGTATTTGTACAAAGGCGAAATCCTCAGAAAATAAACAATATACTTCAACAACCTGAACCAACACTTAAAATAATTTAAGGTTAAAGCGTTTGATAGATTCTTTTAGTTGTTGCTGTTCAGTTCATGATTTCAACCCCTGCTGGTATTATCCATGGTAACTGCAGTTTTAAGTTCACCTGAGATAATAGTTTGTCTGTGAGAGGACTGTAGGGGGGACTGAGATATTTAGTAAAATTAAGGTTGTGTGGACAGAATGGCCCTGTATATTGTAGTATAACAGTATATTTTAGGATCCTGCTTCAGTAAACTCTGGTATTGTATTGTAGTCAGGTCAGAGCCTGTTAAGAGTCCACTGCCTGATTCGATCATGTCAGTCCCTACATGTCCTTCCCTGCTTTGTCGTGTGTGTGTGTGTGTCATATGACGTTACTAGAGAAAAAAAGAAGTCAGCCTCAACTACCAGATGTTAATTCAGCGTGGATACTTAATTACAGACGCCTCTGTTCATGTCAGAATGAACACTTTTTAAAAAACTTTTTTTTAGCTGAGCTAAAATGCTCATCTGCACTGATATTGATTTCATGTTAAAACGCTTTTTAAAATCACAAGTGTTTTCAAGATTGACAATTTAAAAGGCGACAGCAGCAGCATGACCTCTTTTATTGTGCTAGGAAAATGAACGCTAATGCAGACGGAGGCACTTGGTTTGTTGGGCTGCCAGGAGCTGGACAAAGTTCCCTTTTCACAAGAAAAAAAATGCAACTCCATCAGTTATAAAAGCAGCTCAAACTCAGACTAATGGTGAGCACTGTAAGGCAGGACCAAGGCAACAGGAAGCCCACTCTCAGAGTTAAAGTCCAAATTTTTACTTAGTTTCCATACATGTCATTGGCTTTCAGTCATTTTTCCATGGTCCTTCACTGTATCACCTTTGCCTGTTTCTGAGTGACTCAGTAGCATGTTGTCTTTTCATGTTCTGGATGAACTTATTTTACACAAACAGTGCTTAGGGACACAACATAAAGCCACATATGCAGCTTTGGATGAACAAATACTGCTGTTCCTCTGTGAGACAACACTGGAACAAACCAGTGTGGAGACATGACAACAGGAAGACAGCTCTTTCACTTCTCTTTTCAACAAACTACCACTATCACACCCATCTGTGGCTCCATCAACCGGGTTGTCTGATTGGAAAAGCTCCAGCGGAGTGGGCGGGACTTACCGACTGTCCGAGCTTTTCCAAATTGTCCAGGAAATACTTGACCGACTCCCCCTGAGAGAAAAGACAGACAGATATACAGTTATTTAACACTGATACATCTACTAACCCTATTTCCACAGAAAGTGGGACAAAGTCTAAAATGCAATAAAAACTAAAATCCGTTAACCAAAGGATTCAACAGCTAATCAGAAAATCCACAAATTACAATGATTTCCCTAATATTATTTGTTTTGTATATCAAGTGTTTTTCACAGCACCAAGGCCTAACAAGAAGAAAAAAAACTAAGCTGGGAGGAGCTCTTTACAATATTTTGCTGTTACACTACATCACAGACACTAGGGCTGCACGATTTTGGCAAAAAAAAAAATCCCGATTTTTTCCTCTAAAAACTCGATTTTCGATTTTGATTTTTGGGTAAAACTACAAAAGACAACAGAAGTCAGCATGCCGTTTTCGTGAGCAGCCAACAATGCAAGGCACTGCTCTAACCTCAAATCTGTGATGGGATCACGTGATGAACCCACAGAAGTTTTATTCTTAATTAAATCTTTATTGAATGAAGTAGAGTATACAAACAATGTATACAACAAGAAAATAACAGAAGTTTGTAAGGGGGAATACACTATATAATACAATGTCCAAATCAGAGCAAATCCTTATGTTTTTTATAGCCTTTTTGTTTCCACATTTATCTAACAGCTTTAAATAAAGTTCAACATCTTTCAAAAAATAAATAATATTTGGTTTTGTGTAACAGAACTTACATTTGTGAATGAAAAATTTAGCAAGTAAGAAAGTAAGAGAACTAAATTATAAATATGTGTGTGTGTGTGTGTGTGTGTATATATATATATATATATATATATATATATATATATATATATATATATATATATATATATATATGTGTGTGTGTGTGTCTGTGTTTTTTTTTGTTTTGTTTTTTTTTCCTGGGTATCTGGGCCCACAGAAGTGATACCAATGTAAGTCAGTGACAGGCATCAGTCGTGCATGCGTGTGTGGACCACATTAATATGAGTGATCCACATGCGGTTCTATTTAAACTGGGGGATCCGTGCGTGGAATAGACCGACCCAGGACACGCTGGAGGGATTCTATGTGTGGAGCTGGTGGATGTGTGTGGGCACAGGGCTGTGTGGGCTCCTCTGCTGAGCCTGATGACCCCGAGACCCGGACCCGGTTCGGAAGAAGACAGTACGGTACGGATCCGGGACAACGTAAGATGAGTGATCCGCATGCAGTTCTATTTCAGTTGCGGGATCCGTGCGTGAAGCCACGGCTTACATTGCTATAAGTACTGCGGGCTCATTAACACATTTAAAGTCCAGTCATTACACGGAGTTCTGTGACAGACCGCTGTCACTGACAGGAGGAGGAGTTCTACGGGAGCCCGCAAGCACGCGGCCCGCAGGCACGAGAGAGATGAAATTGATTTTACGATTTCCCTTTTTTAAAAATCGTACTAATTAAAAAATCCGATTTCGATTTAAAATCGATTAATCGTGCAGCCCTAACAGACACCTTCACTAATTCTGAACTAGTTAATTTGTGGTCATTATTTTTAATTACTCTTATTTTTATTTTGAATGCACAAAACATATAGGGTTACTTTCGGACACAACACTTGCCTCATCAGTTTGTATTCACCTTTTCTTGCAAATATGCGAGTGTAACACAAAAATCTAAAACCTCTAAATACAATCAAACTCAAAAAACAAAATAACATTGACTGTAACTGCAGTACCCCAAGTCCATGTGAACTAGTCAGTATGGCTACATTAATTAACTGATGAAAAAAAAAAAAAGTTGGACTAGAACAATCGTTTGCTCTAGCCCTAGGTAATATGAGGAACATATGAGGATCATGTAGCCAAGAGCCAAAATGGAAGCACTTGAGACTTAAGTCAGAGATAAAACTAAACCTGTATTTAATACCAGAATCAAACTTAACATTTAAATGCATCTTTTAATCTGCTGCCACTGATGCACTCTCCATTTCTACACCCACTACCAGACAGCACCAAAGCTGTAATTAAGGATGGGTATCGTTAAGATTTTATCAATACTACTACTCTTATCGATACTACCATAGTATCTAGTGTTTTAAAGGTTATTGTTTTTCATAGGTTAGAAGCAGTTACAGTTCAACTTGTGAACAAAATTATTAGCTTTATTTTCTCATATATATTGTGGGCCTATAAAATAGATACCTAATTCAGTAGCAAAGGACAACTGCATTTTTCAAATTACTATTATAGACTGATTTTGTTATAATAGCAATACCATAAATAATTATTTACTGCAAAACAAATCACCATTTTAAAGTATAAGACTGAATGCAAGACTGTTAGTATTTTGGCAGCGGAGCCTCACATCTCTAAATCCTCCTGCTCTGAATGATGATGTTCTGACCATTTCAGATTTAATTTATGAATCAACCCATAGTGAAATAATCAGTGGTCTATCATCACTTCATTAACCCATAAATCATTAACTCGTGTTTGGATTTGGGCCCCAGGGTGCTACAACAGGGAAGACACATGACCTACAAACAAAACATCAAATTGTGCATTTCTCTGGCTGTACTCGGCGGACTTTTGTTATGTATGATGACAGATCACTTATGTTTCCATTTGAATTTGCAAAGATTTGTTACACTTGTGTCAATGAGTGAAGTGACCAGGTCTCTCATCTGAATTGAAAATTGCAAAAATGCATCACAGATGAGTCTCGTCTTCTCGTCAGAGAAAGTTGATGACAACAATTTGCCAAACAACATTTATGTTGCCATAACACAGAGAAGACCTATTTTTCTTCCTCCATTACCATTAAAAAAACCAATACAGTGGAACCTCGCAGTACGAGTACACCATGGCACAAAACATTCGCTTTACAAGCAACAGCTCTTGAGAATTTTTGTCTGGAAATATGAGCGGAATTCCACAGTACGAGCAGAAGCTCCTCCAACAGGTGCAACCTCCGCAGGTTCACTTCACATTCAAGACCACCAGCATTCAGGGTGCACAGTCAGCACATTGATCAGACCCATATGTATCTGGTTTCAGTACCCATCCCTAAGCTGTAACAGATATTGAAATTGACATTTCAAACAGTCGTGGAACAAATTATTAGACCACGCTTGTTTTCTTCAATTTCTTGTTCTTTTTAATACCTGGTACAACTAAAGGTACATTTGTCTGGACAAATATAATGATAACAACAAAAATAGCTCATAAAAGTTTAATTTAAGTGCTGATATCTATCCATTTTCCATGGTTTTCTTGATAATAACCAAAATCACTTCAGTTCTTACATTAATAGCTATGTCATTGTACTGCCAAAAATGTAGGGCTGCATGATATTGGAAAAAACTGACATTGCGATTTTTTTAACCCTGCGATATATATTGCAATATGAAAAAATACTCTGGAGTATATAATAGCTGTGTGGTGCCAACGTAAATGGTCAAACAAATTAGTTGTGTTTCCTCTTGTTGTGTTGACAGGTGGAAAGCACTGTTGACACGGAATACGTGTTTCAATATCATCCTTCGTGTAGCCGAAATAATTCCGGATAACTGATGTTCCTTCTTTTTGGCACCAAGTCTTTGTTTACAGTGATTTTCTCTTGTTCATTGCTCATTTTTCAGTGTTGTCACCAGTGACTCACTCCAAACTGATTAAGAACAACTGTGATTGGTGGATTGCTGCACGCAGCATGTGTCAGGTACCCTTGAAATTAGATGAGAACATGTTGAGTTCATTTGCCTTCTACATTGCAGGACCTGCGATGTGACTATTGCGCACATGTACATTGTGATGACGATGCTCAAATGATATATTGTGCTGCTCTAATTCCATGTTTTCTTTTCTGTCTGTTTTAGTCACATGATACACACAGGAGTTAGTACTTGATTGTATAACCATTGTCTTTGATGACTTTTGATGGTCTAATAATTTTTTCCACGACTGTACATCCACTGCTTCAGATGCCAAATAGTAGTGCACTCACCAGCTGGAACTCTCGGCGGCGGTCATAGGCATTCTGGATGCCCTGATCGGCCCACAGGGCTCGGATGGAGGGCAGGTAATGCTGGAAGATCTTAGGCTCGACCATGCCATGACCATGAGCCATTGCAGATCGTGTGTCAAAGGCCATCATGGTGTCTCCATGCCGCTGATTGGACGGGTTGCCCCATGGGATGTGTAGCTTTTCTCTGGCATCCACCAACACTCGAATACCTGAAGAAAGCAGAAAGCAGAAGTTAAGCTCATCCATTTTTATTATAACATGAAGTATACAAGAGTGTGTGTGACTGGAAAAGAAAAGAACACTGAATAAATACATTCGCTATTCACTCAGTTGAGTCCTGTTGGTGGTGGATATATACTCAAGAACTAGAAGCACTCGGAGAGCGCAGACCTCTGCCAAGGCTGATCAGTGGGCCCCCCCGCCCCCAAATACCACCAAAATTTAATAATTTCTTCCTTATCCCATTTCCAACAAACCCTGAAAATTTCATCCAAATCTGTCCATAACTTTTTGAGTTATGTTGTACACTAACGGACAGACAAACAAACAGACAGACAGACAGACAGACAGACAGACAGACAAACAAACAAACAAACAAACCCTGGCAAAAACATAACCTCCTTGGCGGAGGTAATAATAACCAGCAATCTGCACAATTATAGGAAATCACTAGGCATGTAAGTCACATGCAAACAGAGGTAAACACTAACATTAGACATGTTGGACCCTGCACAGAGACTCAACAACATGCACACCCCCAATCCAGCCACAGACCAAAGCAGCTTATTACAGGATTAGTGTACAGTTTCTCCGTATTTTCTGTTCCATGACCCTGTATTAATGAAAAATCCTCATGACCCCAGCAACTGGACCACTGTCAAGTAGTCATGTAAATGTGACAGACTGTGTCATGTGAGAAACTTCCATCCATCCATTCATCACAGGGCTGACATACACAGATGAACAACCATTCATTCCCATTCACACCTACAGATGTGAAAGGCCCACACTGGGTGGCAATGGAATTCAACGGTGAGAGACTTAAAAACTGAAAAAAATAACACATATAACACAAGAAAATAATCAAAATCACAACAATCTGATTTGTTTAACAGTGACAGAACTAGCCACTGAAACAATAACTATTGTTATTGGGATATATTTTTATATTGTGATAGTTGATAGTGGGGCGACCCAATGTTTAGCACCATCGTCTCACAGCAAGAAAGTCTTGGGTTGGATTCCAGCATGACCAGAGTGGGCCTTTCTGTGTGGAGTTTGTATGTTTCCCCCAGTGTATGTGAGGGTTCTCTCTGTGCACTCAGGCTTCCCTCCACCGTCCAAACACATACATTAATACAGTGCTGTGAAAAAGTATATGGCCCCTTCATGATTTCTTGCATATTTGTTACACTTAAATGTTTCAGACAATGATGACCTTAGTAGATAAAAATGTAGTTTTTTAAATGATGATTTCATTTATTAAGGGAAAAACATACATAAACCTACCCCTGTGTGAAAAAATAATTGTGATCTACCACATTTTTGGGAAAATTGAGGTCCATTCCACCATCCACATCTAGTAAAACTAGCGTAACACTAACACAGCATTTAATAAAAAGAAAGTCATACCAACAGCTACACATGATGGTGGCAGTGTGATGGTCTGGGGCTGTTTTGCTACTTCAGGACCTGAGTAATTGGCTGTAATTGACAAAAACATTAATTCTGTGTGAATTCTGTACAAGAAAATCCTGAAGGAGAATGTCTGGCCATCAGTTTATGACTTCAAGCTCAAGTGCAATTGGGTTCTGCAGCAAGACAATGATCCAAAACACACAAGCAAGTCCACATGTGAATGGCTTTAAAAAAAAAAAAAATTACATTTTGAAGTGGCCTAGTCAAACTCTGGACATAAATCTGATAGAGATGCTGTGACCTGACTTTCAACAGGCTGTTCATGCTCAAAAATTCTCCAAGTGGCTGAATTAAAACCTTTCTGTAAAGAAGAGTGGGCCAGAATTCCTCCACAGCGATGTATAAGACTCATTGCCCCTTATTGTAAACGCCTGATTGCAAATGTTGCTGCCAAGGGTGGCAAAAGCAGTTTTTAGGTTTAGGGGGCAATTACATTTTCACACAGGGTTAGGGTTGTTTAATTATCTTTTTCCTTCAATAAATGGAATCATTTAAAAACTGCAGTTTTTATTTAGTAAGGTCATCTTTGTCTAATGTTATAATTTGCTTGATGATGAGAAAGATTTAAGTGTGGCAAATGTGCAAAAATGTAAGAAATCAGGAAGTGGGTGAATATTTTTTCACAACACTGTATGTTAACTGATCAACCTAAAGGCACCCTTAGGCGAGAATGTGAGATTGAATGGTTGTTCATCTGTGTGTGTCAGCCCTGTGATGAACTAGCTACATCTCCAGGGCGTACCCCCCCACCCATAAGTAGCTGCAAAAGTCTCCGTCACCTCCACAACCCTCACAGGAAATAAGTGGCTGAGAGAATGAATGAATAAATGAATGGATGTTTGTCCTTTCAGTCATTTTCGTCCTGTGCTTTGTTTTCATCTCGTTGCATCTTTTTTTGGTGTGTCTTTTTGCATATTTCATCTTTAAATTTCATCCAGAATCAACTATCAGCCTTCAAACTTAAAAGAAATAATGATTTGACATTGATCATGATAATTGTTAGCATCAGCTGACATGAAAATGTGTATGTTTTGGCCTTAAAAGACCAGTAGAAGAGTGTGACTACAACACATTCTCTTACTAGAAAATATATAGATGGCTCACAACAATATTTGCTTATTCTATGAATAAAAGGAGACTGTTGGCCTGAAACACTATTAAGTATGCAATTTAGAAACACCTGGAGGTTACATCAGGGCTTGACACGAAGGTCCGACTATTTGAATACTCATTCAATGGACAGGCACCAGGTGTCAGTTTTAATACATTCTACATTCACTTTTTAAATTTTCCAGCAGCAATAAGCTGGACATTCTTTGTAACTTAAAAGCCAGTGGGACAAAGTGAAAGATCCTGTCACATAAAAGCTGTATTTATTAAGATGGGAAGGTCATCTTCAGTCCAGTGCTTTTAACTATTGGTGTCCAAACTTTACTATTCTTCATTGAAAGTAATTAGCATTACTGTCCCTAGACTAGTGTTTCCCAACCAGTGTGCTGCAGCACATAAGTGGGCCGTGAGAAATCATCAAGTGTGCTGTGGAAGATTATCCAATTTCACCTGATTGGTACTCTAACTGAGCAGCGTGATATAGATACATATGACTGCACACACCAATGATCCACTCTACAACAGTCTCCTGTTTCCCTTTGCAAAATAAAAGTGAAAGTGGACCGGCCCCGATGCGGTGCGTTCTGTTGATAAAGCCACCCTCACTAGTGATGCGCAGATTAGCAGGTTACCCGTGAACCCTGGGAGAGTGTCCGGTGACTGCTGCCAAGGAGTTCCCCATTCTGGAAAACAAAGCTATTTGTACTGCTCCCTTTCTCCACAACCTATTTATGCGAGGTGGGCTTTTCAAGCATGACTGATATAAGGACGAAAAAAGAGAAACACTCAGAGCTGTTGAGGAAGATTCGTGTGTGTCTTTCTTCAATTCCTGCAAGAATATCAGCTTCGTGTTCAACTAAACAGGCCTAAGTTTCACACTGAGAAAGTAAATTGAGACTAGATTTGGATTATATTTCAATAAATATACTTTTTGTGACATTTTTGTTTGGTGGTGTGCCCTGTGATTTTTCTAATGTAAAATATGTGCCATGGCTCAAAAAGGTTGGGAAACACTGCCCTAGACTACCAGGTTTATTTCAGCCTGTTTTTGGTCATTCTCTAGAGTCTGTCAGCACTAGAAGTGTTTGGTTAGTTCTCTTAAATCAGAAAAATGGTGTACTTGTACTTACTGCCACTATTAAGTCATGATATTAAAATACATTCAGCTCACGCTCAGCTGCACATGCCCTTGAGTGACCATCTAAGTACAACAAGTCTGGATTCCAGTGGGCAACAGAGACTTCCCAGAACATCAACCTGTAGATCAATTCATGGACATTATTGGAACATTTACACTTATTTTGCCAGGTGCTATGTTCTCTTCATCATCTTTATGGCTTAATTTATCGTGTTATGTGTTAACATACATTTAAATGAGTTGTCAAAGCTGTGAAACAAAAAAGACTGGGTGTATATGTCCACTGTGGTGGTGGGGATTTTCACAGTGGCACTGGAATGAAGCCTTCAGTAACCGAAGATGTGTGTGAGGATTGTGAAAGAGATGTTTTGCTCTATATTTGGGGTATATGCTGTGAGAACCTTTTTTGAATTATCACTATTATTGTTATTGTTCAATTGAATTCTACTGCAAATTTAACCCACTGGCAAAGCATCAGAGCACTAAAAAAGGTATTCAGGCCAGCCCTAGCTCACATACAGTATTTATAAGACAAAACCTCACAGTTAATTGTGTGGAATAGGCTATTACAAACCTGGGAAGTGTGGTTATGTCCTGGCAAAGAGCAGAGATGTAAGTTTACATTTGTGCTGTGTGAACTGTGCTTCACCCCTTCAAACAGCCGCCACTGACAATGTGTTATGTTCTTCCGATGTCCCCAACAGCCAGGTTAATACAGCTGTCAGCAAGGCGTGTGTGTGTGTGTTTCTGTGTGAAACAGAGCTGACACCTCAGGAATGAGTGTGTTGTGTCTGTTCATGTATCCTCAGTTCCTGCGCAAAGAGATGTGGTTTTCATGCACTCTCCTGTCTAAGCTTCAGACTGAAAACAACACATAAGCACAGAAAGATTATTTTGTCTGTCACAGCTGGGAATGGACAATAGGACGAAAGACCAAGCTGTGTTTAGGTTTGTTTTTAAAGTGTGTTTTTTGCTGATCAGAACTCAAATGGACAGCCAAGACACTTCCTCATATATACCGTGGTCTATTATGTCCCTCAGAGCTGACAAAGTGTGGTCAGATTTTGTTACTCAGTGCATCAAGAAGGTACACATACCGTTAACACCAGTCTGCTGACAGATAAACACCAGATTTATTTTATCAGGAGAAGCAAAGAAGGCACAAATGCTTCAATAACTAATATGAGGTTGGTCACTAACATTTTTGGGGCCAATGCAGGTTGTTAAGGGCTAATTCAACAGGTAGTTTCTAACAGTCGACATCACCAACACCCTTAAAACAGTTTGATAGGGTTTGAACAGTTCTTTTGTTTTTTTTTTTTACTTTACTAGAAACTAAATAAATGTCAAATTAAACATCTAAGTAAAAAAAAAAATACCTAAATGCATAAAATAACCAATATAAAAAAATTCCTCACTGAAGATTAAAGAACATCTATGTAACTGTAAAAATAAAGTTTGTTCAAGGTGTGATTTTTAATAAATCTTTCTGAGCCATTATTTTCCTTTGAAGTCAGCAATTTTACTCTATACATTATGTATAACCACTGACCACTACCAGAGCTACCTTCTGCAACTACCAGTAATATTGAAAACATGTTATCAGTGTCTAGGGATGTCCCGATCCGATCTAAAGATCGGTATCAGCTGTCGATGTGGCATTTTTTACAAGATCGGATCGGATTTAGTCACAAGATCAGGCCGATACGGGCCCGGTTTTGGGGGGGGGGGGGGCAATGCCCTCTTAAACAAACGTCCTGCCCCCTCAAATGAAAGTTTCCAAAGGTAGGGAAAAGGAAAATGAGATGCATAAAAGAGGGAGACATAAGGCCCCCACAGAGTCGGGCGTACTGTGTCGTACTGTGAGTGTCGCGGACTCCACGCGCTCTGTCTGCGGGTGTTTGAAGTTAGATAGTTGAGCGTGCCAATTTCACATTTAAAACAGGTCGATGCAAAGACTTCCCACCGAGCAGTCTATTGTGACACCGAATATGCGTACGTGGAGTTTTCACAGTCGTAAAAATTAGGCTTTGTGCAGACGTCTTCTTTGGGTCTGCATCGAGTTCACCTCGAGTACGTGCAGACGTCTGTGGGGTCAAATATGCCCGACTCTATAGGGGAAGAGTCGCAGACATCCACAGACGTCTGTGAAGTC
This sequence comes from Sphaeramia orbicularis, assembly GCF_902148855.1. Classification (NCBI taxonomy): domain Eukaryota; kingdom Metazoa; phylum Chordata; class Actinopteri; order Kurtiformes; family Apogonidae; genus Sphaeramia; species Sphaeramia orbicularis. The sequence goes on from NC_043964.1 coordinate 49,789,508, forward strand.
AAGTACACCAGACTCTGTGGGGGCCTTTAGGGAATTAGTAAAACATCTTAAGTTTCACTTTCAGTTTGTACGGTCGTATGGTCTGCGCATTGTGAGGTACATACGGCATGGAACGTACCCCCAAAATTATCATTGTCTGGACATGTCCATAGACACACAATAGCAGGGGTGGCAAACATACGGCCCGTGGGCCAAAACCAGCCTGCCAAAGGTTCTAATTTGACCCATGGTATGAATTTGGAAAGTGCAAAAATTATACTAAAGTTATTAAGAGTAAAAAGGTGCCATACTTGTTTTGGGGCGCTTTCACACACAGTACCTGAGTCCGTATCTCAGTATGTTTGACCCCATAGTCTGCTTAATTTTATCAATGTGAAGGCAAACGTTCCATGCTCGAGTACCGCACCCGACTCCTGTTGAGTAGGTAGTCCTGGGTACCAACTGCATGGATTCCAGTATGGTACGTTGCCGTGTGAAAGCGATCCATGCCTGAGACCGAAAGTGACCTAATCACTACGAGACCATAGATGGCGCTCCTGTAACTGTTGTCTCCTGAAAAACCTCAGATCCATGCGGCACGGGCTCACCTTATCGACCGAACCACTCAGTGATATATCAGGGACAACGAAGCTCACTCTTCTTCACTTTGCCTCAAATAGGCTAACAGATAGACATGTACTGCCACCATTGTAGACAAATGAACAGAACAGTTGCTCAGTTGATGACGTAAGGGTTGACGTAAGGGGATGACGTGGCGCCTTCTCTCACTGAGGTCCGCTCCTTTCTGGTGGGTGTGGGGCCCCAGTTGGCCCTCTCCCACTGGTTGGGATGCGGGGCTGTGTTGCTGGTGCCTGGTTGCCGGGGTCGGCGGCTGCCTCCTGGTGCAGATGGCTCCCTGAGACAGCGCCTCCTCTTTTACTTTTACTTTTATATTTTTGTTCTGGTCTACCCGTGCTCAGCCAGTCTTCTTAAGTATGTGTGAGCTTGTAGGTTTGCATATATATGTGTGTGTATGTGTGTGTGCGGGTGGGTGTGGGTGGGGGGCGGTACTGATTTTTAAACTGATATGTAAAGCACTTTGTGCTACAGTTTTTAATGGATGAAAAGTGTTATATAAATGAAGATTATTATTATATTATTATTTATCTTCTGACGTTCACGTTTGTTGGATAGCGACAGAATTCCTTCCACACCACCACCTACTGTTTCGGCCCTGTAACACCCACTCGTACTTGGGCATCGGCTGCAGTACATGCTTATGAATGCAACATCTGTGAGAAAGGTGTGAACGTATCCAAGCACAGTACGGACTTGAGTACGCTGTGTGAACACGTCCTTAGTTCAGGTTCAACATTCAGCCCAATTGTGATCTCAAGTAAAATAATAAGATAATAAAATATATATAACAACTCCAAATTTAAATCTAAATTTCATGGTAAAAAGTACTGGAGTGGTATCACCAAAATTAATCATAAAACAAATCGGAAGCAAATAATCCAAATCGGGACATCACTATCAGTGTCCCATCTCTAGTTTATCTACTAGAGCTGCATGCCCAATTGATTCAAACAATTAAAATTGCAATTTCAGCTTGAGAAATAATAAAATTGCAAAAGGCTGTAAGTTACAGTTCCAGATTTCTGGGGATTTAGGCAGATCTAACAGAAGTGTGAAAGGAAATACACACAACCTCTGTTGTCTGGTGATGTTTTGGATTTAGTCAAACTGAGCAGAGATAGGTACTTATTAGTATTCTTTATATCTCATTTAAATTTGTATGTTTGACATGACATTTCTAAATTAGAAACTTGCAGACATTACTGTCTGAGTGGGTGAGTCCCGCATGCCACAGGTAGTCATCAAGTGGAGTCTGCACATAGTTGATGCTAGTGCAGAAAGTGATGTCTAAGATGTTCATATTGAGGTTATACATCTATGATGCCGTGTTTTGCATCCACTTTTGCTGTGCCTGCTGCATGAAGTATACCACAAGTTTTACAGAACCCCAAAACAAGGGCATGACTGTAACTAAAAGAGCTGAAACACTGATTTACACAACACACTAACAGAAGACTGGATGCTATCAGTAACAAGGCGAGCCATCTGGACTGGAAACTTCAAACGGCTTGAAGGTGTTTGTCAGTTATACCGACTCATGTGACCTCAGGCCCAATGCATGCTACAATAGGCTCCAGGTCATTGGAAAGGTCACTTTTCACAGTGACACAGACACAAACGAGAAGTGTCATTTACCCAAAAGGCAGATATGAACACATTTCAAATGACAAAATCAAATAGTCCATCATGTAGATCATGAGTCATCTACAAGTTGTCCATTGATCCTCTGTTTATAATAAAAGCTGTCAAGATACACTGCTTGATCAACTTAAATTCACTCATTACATTTCATGGGGTATTCAATAAAATACCTGACACTAATAAGAAGTTTTTCCAATTTAATGATTCGTGTGTGTGTGTGTGTGTGTGTGTGTGTGTGTGTGTGTGTGTGTGTGTTTACAACTGACATATTTAGAATTTCATAGACACAGAACCAGACAAAGCATCACTGTTACCATGGTTAAATTTCACATCTGCATGCACCACTGTTTTGATTCTCTACTTCATCTCATGGACATATCATTTTCTGTCGTAGTCTTTTTGCTCCACCACCTTCTCAGTACTTAAGTTGTTTTTCACCTTGTAAAACAGACATTCAGTGCTAGAGTTACACTACTGAAGTGAGAATCCAAGTGGGATCAAAGTAACAACGGACATGTTTGTCACTGTAACACACACAGACATGTGCAGTCTGTCCTGACCTGTGGGCTTGGTAACTTATTGCTGCTTTGTTGCTGTTAACATTTATACTCATCTTACCACACTGAGTTGGTTGGATTTCTCCATTGTAGCTGCAACTGTCAAGGTTTCAGAGGCTGTTTGTTCTGTGTCTGGTTCGATGCATCTTGCACACATACAAGCACCCACGTACACACACAAACACATATTGTAAAATGGACTTTGTGAGGTTAGTTTCATCTTTTTCACTGCCCACTGTACTGATAACAAAACACTTAAAGTTCATTCCAAAATTAATTTACATAGTTAGCAACATGGTTAGGTGAGATTGTTTTTATCATTTGCAGGTCATTATATGACCATGGCAGAGGAAAACAGACTACTGCAACTATACAACACAAACGAAACAATGAGGTCTGTCGTGTGATGACATCAGAACCAGACCTACAACAACACATTATTTGCACTGTTCCAGCTCTGGAGAAAATACAACAATATTCTGAAATAGGTTCAAAACTCACTTGCTTGTCTGGTTAGTTCCTTAAACAGATCACAAATGTTTTGGGCAGCACCGAGTGAAGGGTGCAGCAGCAGTGACTTTGCCAAATAGTGTGAAGAGATGTTTTGATGAAACATGTGCATGGGGAAAAATATAATGGTATTAAAATGACTGAAAATCTACAAAAGAAAATGCCACAAAGTGTCTTTGTCAAAACTTGCCCCTATCAGAATGTAGTTTGAAGGTCACAAGTTGTGCTTTCATAATCAGAGGGGGCATTGAAAACAGTAACACACAGGTAACAGACACATGAAGAAGGAATATACTGCCACAGTGAAACTGAAAGGTTCTTCCAGTGGAATGCATCCTGCGGGCCAGACCAGTGGGTTGTAGTTGTTGAAAAGAGCAACAGCTCCGAGTTAGGACTATCGAGGTAACAACTACACTGTAATATCACATTATTTATAAGTAACTACAACAACCGCTAGGGTCACAGTGGTTCTTTTTGTTTAGAGGCTAGACAAAATCATGGTTTCCTCCAGAACTGTTATTTAAATTTGTCATCTAATCTGCTTGTCAGAGGAATCTGGTTCTCCAAAATACAGTCAGTGTGTATCTCATGTATAGACTCTTTATATGGATGGACAAAATGACAGTTCCCCAAAAGTGAAGCCAAAGCTGCCCAGGGGCAAGCTAGAGTACCAGTGTTTCCAGTGGAATTGGTCTCTTGATGTGTAATCCAGGGGGGTCCGCCGGTTTTTGTCCTACTTATAATAATATAGGCAGAAACGCTGTTAAATAAAGGTAAGAGCCACCCCCGTTCATCTGGTGGCACTTTATTACCTCCGCCAGGAGGTATTGTGATCGCTTTGCTTTGTGTGTTTGTGTGCGTGCGTGTAAGTTTGTTTGTCTGTTAGCAAGATAAATCAAAAAGTTATGGACGGATTTTCATGAAATTTTCAGGAAATGTTGATACTGGCACAAGGAAGAAATGATGAAATTTTGATGGTGATCCGGGGGGGGCACTGATCTGCCTTGGTGGAGGTCTGTGCTCTCTGAGTGCTTTTCTTGTATGGATTTTGTGTACTGGTCCTACTCACGCACATCCATTTCTACACTTCATCAGTTCTCTGCCAGTGCTCTAGCTAGGTCTGGCATCCTCCACTACCATTCTGAAATAAGGATAATGGTTCTATGGGTTGTTGGGCTAGTTCTTGAAAAGCACTGAGTGCAGGATGATGCATTTAGGGGTTGCATGAAACTGGGTCTATTTTGGTAGCCAGCTTTTTAAACCCAATAATAAAAGAGAAATTTAGACATATTTCCTCCTAGGATGTACCTAATGATGACCTCAGATAAATGCACAAAAAATTACAGTATGATCTTGCTATGAGACATCCCAAAATTAATGAATTTTTAATAAAATACTGGGGCCAAAAATAGGACCAAAATTGGAACAGGAAAAGCTACTGAGGTGTCAGCACATTTTATCTTGAAAAAAATCGCTTGAAACGGTCATATATACAGCTATAAATAAAGACACTGTGTTAAATTTGATGATCCTAGTGGCTTTCCTAATCCAGATATGCGGGTCTTTCATGAATCGGCAGTCTCATTTGAGGTTTCGTGCATAACCCATCATGTCCAGTTGCGTTACATGCAGAACCTGCTCATTTAAACACAAATAAATCACAAGTGAGTTTACAACAGTGGTCAATGGTGTGAAACACTCTGCCTTGCATATTTACTTAGATTCCGAAAGGTACCTATGAGAGAATTTTTTTCTAAAATTCCAAAAAATAGTAATTTTCATGTCCTTTTTATTTTGGTTACATCAAGGTAATCATTGCATAGCAGAATCATCCGCGCACCGCTGGAATACCAACTAGATCTAATTTCAGGGGAACAATCAGATATCACTGAGTTGTCTGTGGATTTGCCTTGTGCAATAGTGTTGGTTTGTGAAAAAAAGGAAAGAAAAAGACAAGGGAGTTCATTATAGAAAACTGATGTCTGTGTTACATGCAAATTTTTGTATGTGCGCATCAAAAAAAAAGTGCAACATCTGAAAAATAGTTTCTTTTATCTCAGTAAATATTTAGTTTTAAAATAGACCCAAAGTGCTTCCAAACTTGCTTCATAACATTAGTCTACATCTTGTTTGAATTTTTACCTCCTCTGCCCTGCTTTTAGGGACCAGTTGCATAGATGCACCCAGTTGCAGCTCACAGGCTATTCATTCACTCTGCAAGAGGACTTTCAATTTCATGACGCAAAGACTGTGAAAGGAAGGTGAATACCAGACCACCACAGAACAGATATTCACCCTTACTCCAGTAGAGTACTTCTGAAGAATTACACAGTAGATTTTGTGTGTTAGTCATATCATATCTGACTTTGTAAAGTTATCTTACCAAAGGGTAAAGAGAAATATAATACATTTTATGTTATTATGTGACAATAGTTGTCACTTCTTCACAAGGTGTATGTACATAATTATTACTCTTATACTACAGTGTAAAATATTTGTTTTAAAAAGTAAAAAATATAGTTAACACAACATCCAATGATACTGTTATTCATAATTATGTGTTTTACGGTTAAATACACAGTTACATATACTCATTTCCTGTGCTTATCTCTGTGGTTTTGACATTTTAAAATTCATAATTCTACAAATTGTAGTGCTAGAACTGCCCTAGTCTTAGGTTGTTTCATGAGAGTGTATTATTTTAACTCATCAGGTAGGAGAGAAAAATACTGTAAACAATACTGAAATCAGTGTGTCATTATCCCAGAGAACCTAATTCTCCTGCCTGTAAGCCAAAACCAGTCATTTCTTTTTCCAACACTGAAATGACAAATGAATGTCAGTTTCCTTTTCGTCTGAAGCACGTCAAGTATTTCCCTCTGACTGAAACTGATCACCCTTTTGCCTTTTCAGCCTCGAATATCACACTTCCCTGTTTGCACTGAATCAGACGTCACCCCCCATGACAAGCTCTGTGACATCATGGAAGTCCAAACACAGGCCACTGTCTTTGGTTAGCCTCACTCAGCGTCACATGAAACTCAAAAAAAAAAAAACCCAGATTATTGTGTTAATCCTAAACTGGACTAAACTGGACTTTAAAACAACATGTAAACAAATGTGTTAGCTCAGCTGAAAGTGAAGTTTAAATAGTCGGATTTGCGTACCTAGATAATGTAATTGAATGTCAACTTATTCCTACATATATACAGAACAGCTGGACTGGAACTGAATAAAGTATTCTGTGCATGCGTTAAAGATCTGTACTACATTTCATCTGTCTGGTCTACATTTTAGCAGACAAAAAGTCTGCTATGTACAAATTTGCAATGCTAACTATTGTCATGTTAGTTTATCTCTGGTTTAATGACTTGCTAAGTTGCTCCTGACTGTCACTGGCGTCTGTGATGGCATAGGTTAACAAACTGCATATCTCACAACATGATTTCAACAATAAATCTATTACACTCCCATGCATGCAAGACCGAGACAAACACAACAGTCCAATAAAACGGCTTAGACGAGCTGCAGAAGTAGCTCAACTAATTTGCCCATGTAAACATACGGACTGTGACAAACTTCACACAAATAGCAAGTCACACACACACTAATGTTAAGTTGTGGAAACCTAATGGTCTACATTTAATGTGAATATGACACTACTGTAACTACTCTGCTGGACAAACAATACAAGAAGTTCAGTTGGTTCAAAATGAAGTATTTCAGTTTCTTCTCATTTACCAGCTGAGTACTGCTACTGCTCTTGTGTACTGGTGTTAGAGAAATTACAATCATATATTACTGTAATTTCTGGCCCAGTGTGTACCTCTTCTGTGTTTGTTCACATCTTGCAGGTCACTTTCAATCATGGTAAGCTGGGTGACAGGGACAAAATACGTCAAAATTATAGTATATTTTGGCAGTTTCAGTTCTAAGTCAAAGCAATTTCTGTGTTTATATCCACTGTGTTTCAATCAGTTGAATTCACTATAATGCTGTTCTAGTTTACTTATTTGTCAAGTTCTGTTTTCAAACAGCTGAAATACTAATTTATACAAAAAAATTTGAGGCCACCCATTAACCACCAGTCACTGTGAGGTCATGGTAACAATCATTTATTTTACTCTACAACATCAACTGTCAATCATCATTATCTCATCTGCCATTATTGTTATTTTCTTAATTTAACCTTTATTCAACTAGGCAAGACAAATTAAGAACATCTTTTTAATTATTTAAATAAGCAGCAGTAGGACAATACATTACACAAACTCTGCAGGTCAAAGGGAATGGACAGATCCATTTTAACGCAGACAGATGCTAAAGAATTTAAATACAATAAAATTGCTAGCCAAACAACATTTAAGGCCCATTTATGCTGAATGTTAAATATGCATACGTATAAGGACAGAGCATTCATTCTCTGCGTTCATTATGTGCGTATTTCTGTCTGTCCTCTGGGAGCTTGCAGATGTGAACCCAAACAGAGAACTACATATGGAAATTGCAGTCGTGTTGAGATCTGAAGAGAATGATTTCCAGAAATGGCAGAACCTTTTAAAAAGCGGCTGTGTGAGTTGGTGGAAAAATCACAGACATATTTATGACAACTAACATTTTCAATATCAACACTAGCAATACCTCCTCTATCATCACTATGTTTGTAATTATTGACTTTCTTCTTCTTCTTTTTGGTATTTGGCCAATATGTTAATACCGAGCGGCTCCCTCTGATGGATTGATTGTCAAATGCTCATTCAAACACAATGGACACATGAAAGTATAAAGGCAGTGACGTTTGACGTTTGAAACAGACATAATTTCTGTATGTAAAGTAGAGCTGCAAACTAACAATAATTTTAATAATCGTTTAATCTCTAGATTATTTTAATATTTTAATAACTAATTGATTCATCAGATAAAGACAAAAGACTCAATTCTCAAAGATCGGTATTTAACCCAAAGCAATATAGTCTGCAGAAAAGTCACTAATGATTACATCCCCGCAATGGCTTCGGGTAACGTTAGTGAGCACTAACCCGCTACCTAGACTTGTTATAGGTAGAGACTAGCAAGCTATAGTCTTCAACCAGCTTTGGTTATAGGCTATCAAACTAGCGTTGTATGTATTAGGCTATTCCAGTCAACGATATGTAACAATAGTCTGGTGGCCTCATAAACGGAGATGGATGAAAATGTTATAATTATGACAGTAGTGTCTAACTAGCTAGCGGGCTAAAGTAATCATGACACGTAAGCTATCTTAAGCTAAGTTTACATTATGTTCTCATCGGCCACCCATTTTTGTTACATAAATGGCGCACTAGGTTTGGGCCAAATGGGGCTGCTGTGACCACCAGGAACATAATGTAAACCTAGCTTTAAAAATCTGGCCCAGCACCCGAAGCCTTAGCCGTGCTGTTCTGTGTTTTCCTTTGTTACACTACAGAGCGTGTGGGCATGCCTCCATACTAACGTGCTCAAGACCCAACAAACTGACTGACAAATTTGTTGCCAACTCTTTTAAGAATCCATTTGGATCAATTAAATTGATTCGTTGTTGCAGCACTAATGTAAAGTGAGAATAAACAGGCCTTTATGCTGCCAAAAACCTATAATGCAATGCTTTGTAAAATATATTATTCACACTGGTATTAAAAATTAATGTTAGCAGCACAGAAACACTGTTATTTATTTATCCTTCCAAAACACAGATCATGACACATTCAGACCAGCCTTTTATACAATCTGGCATTATAGCAAAAATGCAGATCATAAGAGACACTAAAAATGGTGCCTTGTATGGAGCATTATACCCATCAATGCAGATTTTAACAGAAAACACTGGAATAATGACGTGTCAAATAGGACAGTTCTAGTACCAGGTGGACAACAGCTGACGCCTGACGTGATCCATTACCACAATATTAGCATCTGCTTCCCTTTTCCTGACAAAAATATCCATGTGATGAATTGCACTGTTTCCACATGAGCATCAATCACTTCATGAATCACCACCTGACAGCAGCCGACTCAGGTTTACAAAGAAATTACAACTGTCTAAATACAAACAGCCAACTGTTAACACTGTCCACATGAGTAACCTAGTCCGAGTAAAACACATCCTCTGCCCCCAACTGTTTCCTCTAAAGCAGTGTTGATGAATGATCATGAATATTCCTGCCCACAAGTGCCGTGTGATATGCTGTCACTCATTTACATCCTTTGGCTGTATGGGCAGGGGAACAGTGTTGTGCCATGCTGTTTATGTTCAGATTATTTACATGAGATTATATGATACATAGGCCTGTCACAACTCATACAGTTCCTTATCACAGTCATTTCATCATGTGACATTTGTATGTAGTGTTGAGACTCAGTTTCACATTCATGCTGATGCAAATGCATGCTACATTTAAGTTTGCTGCTAGTTAGCCAACACTGATTTTCAGTGTTAGGTGTAATACTGATATTATGTACAAAGACACTCTAATATTCTCTCCTTGAGTTTCAGGCTTGTACTTAACATGAATTATGCATTAAAGTACATTTATTCAACACTGAGTGAAATGTAGTGAAAGATTCAAAATAAATTGTTCTAAGTTCAGGCAAGTTTGGGAAATGATTTTTCACCTTTCACAATATTACTAAGGATGTCTATCATCATGTTTTACTCCATTCTGTATCAGTATCAAGTCAAACATCTGGAGTGAGCAGCTCTCTGAGTTACTATGAGATGGCCTGTGCTCGTTTTATTTCCTCGGTGACACTTTTAGTGCTAACAAACTCTAGAGCATCAAACTAGAAATGTTTATACCTTCCAACACTGTGTTTTGCACTGTTGATTCAGCAAAAATAAATCAAGTTTACTTACACTCTTAAGTTGAAAGGATGGAGCAGTAGCTCACAGAGAGGAATCATTCTTAACTTATCATTTCATGTCATCATTTCTTCAGCAGCAGTAAAACCACATATTACACAAACTTTACTGGCTAAACTGTGAACTAGCCTAATCATTTTAGTGAAGACAGATGCCAAAGAATCCCTATAAATGGACACAAAAGCCTTAGCAATGAATAAATCTTCTATCATGATACATTCAATGATCTATTGCAACAGCAGTATATATTCACCACTTAACCTTGAGTGGGTCATGGGGGTGCTAGACCCTATCCCCGATCTACCCTACCCCAGTTCATCACAGGGCTGATACACACATACACATATATATATGGGCAAGTCAAGGGAAGGTAAACATCTAGTCAAAAAAATTTAATTACAATAATCTACACAAAACTTATATTTTTGGGTAGGTAATTACTTATATTTTCAAGAAAATGTATTTTGAAATGAGGAAAAAACTGGTGAAAAAAAATTTGAGGAGTTTTATGAGTGTGGATGTTTGGAAAGTCACAAAGTTTTGTGCCGTCATTCTGGGTTCATTGTATAAACTAAATTTATTCTAAAACATTGATATTTGACCATTATATTATTTATGCCATAAACACACAGTGTTTAAAATTAATAAATGCATATATCTATGCAAAATATATTTGAATATAATTTTAATATTAATTGTATGTTTTAAATATTGAAAAAAAAGTTTATGATATTGATAACTGAAATAAAAAATGTCTGATTTGACATTTACTTTTGTTGTCCATCTGTGACGCTGCCATTTGTCAAAACTCTTGCTATTTAGGTATGATAAAATATTTTTTTCCTCTAACCAATTATTAGGTTTTAAAATAGAGGGTTTAAGGTATACACTGAATACACTTCAAGATGAAAATGTCGTAGGAATTTCACTTTTGAGAACTTTGCAATTCTTGCAAAAAATAGATGTAATTTTTTTGTCCATCCGTGACGCAGTAGTTTTTTATATTTTTCATTTAAAAATACTTCAAAGTAAATGTTGCCCTTTGAGTATGTTTAAGATGGCATTAAGACCTTTCCAATTATGTGTAATATTTGTCTTAAACGTGTCTGGTTTAAAAGTTATGAATCAAAAAGTAGTGGGCTGTCCATTCATGACACCCTTGACCTCAATTTTAGCATTTTAATCCATAAATGCAGACAATACCTGTCTTCATGAGCATTCCAGCATATTTTGGAGAGAGATCAATAATTATCACAACAAATGTGAAGTCATTATTTCTGTCCAGCTTCAAGTCTGAGTTTGGGTCCTGAATTGAAGAAACCCAATGGATATTTGTGGGATTGAATTATATGTAAAATACACAAATACACAGTATCAACATGTAAACAACTGCAGTCCATAATTTTTCTGAGCTTTTCACTTTAAAAGCCTTTAATTCTCCATATCTCTACAGAGTCCTTGCTCTTCATCCAAATAAAAATTCCACACTTTTTCAAAACTGCCATTTTTTTCCCACCAAGACCTTGACTTTATGTACCTTTATATTTGTGTGCCTACTTTTTTGGTTGAGATTGTACCGGTTGTGTGAAGTAAAGAATTTCATTTTAATAAATGTATGAATGAATGAATGAATGCATAATTCGCAGTAAATTGTTTTACTGACAGAAACATTTTCAAAACCTATGAAACTCTCTAAAGTGCATAGATATCACACAAACCAGTTTCACTAGAATCATTCCAGTCCCAGCTTGTTAGTGAAATATATCAAGTTTCTTATATGTTTTCTTCATGTATTTCTTATCTTAGAAGATTATATGCCTTTGACCACACTCTAAAATTCGACTATGAGAGAAATTGTTATCAAGACTTTCACACAAAATTCCAGACTTTTCAAGGCCTGGAAAACAGCTTTTCAAAATTCCATACTTTTTAAGACCTTCAAGACCTGTGCAAGCACCCTGCTCTAATACCAATTGTAAAGCATCCTGTCAATTTCAATTAATCATCTACCACTGACTAATAAAAAGTGTTTTTTCCATCTTAAAAATATTCTGTTTAGTTTCAGATATGAGTGAAAATAATCCATTTGTTACATATGAGACACTGCCACAACACCAAAAGCTTGGTAAAAATACCTTCTCTTATGACATGTTTTTTTTTATCATGTAGCCATAGGAAGCCATGGGTCACAGGTTACATTGATCACTTTTTGAGCAGTGAGTGTAGCAGACTGAAATAAGTAATGCTGCTCATCTAAAAGATGGGGATGGGTCAGAGTTGCCACCAAACAAGTGGGAGATGGTGACAAAAAAAGACAGCGCATCATCAGTAGGGAAAAACTAACCTGTCTGACTAAACCCAGCTCGCGTTCCATGTTAAAGTTAATGTGTAAAATTCAAAGAAATTAAGTGCCACGGCTCAGTACCACAATCAGTGCCTGGGGTTCCCCAGCCAACACCTCCTCCTCAAGTAACTGTCTCATGTACTGTGTTGCAGATGCATCCAGAACAATGCAACTTTTTTTATTAGCATATTAATTTGGTCCATCAGCAGACTACACATGTATTATAATGTACATATTCAATAGCACTAATGTTACTTGCAGATTGACAGTTAAAACTGCTAAAAAATTGTATCTACACTGTAAAACACTCTTTGGACAGACACAACCCAAACATGTGGACGATTAGTGTCATGCATACTATTTTAGAACTGTCTAGCTTTCATTACAAAAATCTCCTCTTTCTATGTCATCTCTGTGAAAAGACTCGTAGTGTGAAACCAGATTGGAGTCAAGTGTGAGAGGACTCCATGTTCTTGTGCGGTTAGTTTACAGTAAACACATGCATTATTCGCTTTTTCTGTCACGTTGTCGCCTTCTGAGACTAAGTGAGACGTTTCAGTGCTACGAGCAGACCTACAGAAAACACTGGGACAAATCACTGTGTACAATGTACTGGATGGAATGCTTTAAAAGGACAAGACTGGTCATATCTAAGGAGTTCTAGATAAACACAAAGCGAGAGCCACCGACCGCATGCGCCTCACCGATCCCCCCCAAGTCCAGTCGTGAAGACAAACACAAACATGGGCGTTTCTTGGTCGCAGAAGCAGCTAACTGGACTAGCTTTGTCGAACACACTGAAAAGTGCCCCCGGTGGCTTCAGCTGGAGCTAGCGTGGCTACCAACTTCTAACTCAGTACTTTTAACACACTGAAAGATGTCAAAACAAGCCAACTTCAACAAGTAAGAGACAAATACAAGTCAGTCAACTCTTACCTTTAATAACATTACTAAAAATTGTTGCTCTGAATTCTTCTTTGGCTTTCTGATCGAAGTCCTGCCCATGGATAATGCGCATCTGCTTGAGGAAAGTGGACTTGCCGCTCTCGCCTGCTCCAAGCAATAAAATCTTAACTAGCCTCTTAACATACGTCTTATCTCGATTAATACACTTATCTATCTCTTTAGATTTCCGCAACTGTTCTGCCTCGCCACTTGTAAGGAGACAGTTAGGAAAACATACAGATAAAAAGGAACGGGACGGCAGGAAATCCGCCATCTTTGAAACAACTTCATCGATACAGACAGCGAGGAGGGCTGAGCTCACTGCACCCCACTGAGACGTTCATGAGCTGTAGGAATCCGCTGTTTTTAACGTCACTCCAACTTTCACTATCGTTCAAACGTTTCTTATACGACCTATTATTGGAAATGTACGCAGGTAAACTGTCAAACTCTGACGTTTGAGAGTATAATTTTAATCCCCGAAAGACAAAAGAGAGCTACTTCACAACATTTTTCTGTAGTAACAACAAAGAAGTATAGAAACTAAATGAACTAACAATATGCCCATTCAGGTTAATCCCGTCATACTCCCGTGCGTCAGTAGTTGTCTACAGAAAACCTAAGTGGAACTAGAATCAAATGATCCCCCTTTGTCAGTAGTGTAAAGCTTAGGCGCCTACTGTAGGATAATGTCCCAGTATTTTATGTACACTTGAACACAGCACAGTCGGAAGGTTTGGGCGGGTCGTACAGATTGCTGAAAGCATCATCTCTGTTACTATTCTGACACAGGACACACACTTTCAGATACAAGGGGAAATCCAATCACTGCCACCACTTTGCAGTCAAATCAAAAACATTTCTTTTTTTTTTTTTTTTATTGACACTGCTGTGGGAAATCTAACTTGACATTTGAGAATCACTATATAGGAAGCAAATTCTCTCTTACCATGACTCACAAAGTGGCATATGACTATATTTCATGTGGGAAATTATTAACATGTCATCATTATAAACAGTGGTGGATATCTATTTGAGTATTGTTCTTCAGTACACATCTGAGGAATTTGTATTTTAATTAAGTATTTCCATTTTGTGCAGCTTATAAAGTAAAGACACATCTACTTTAGGCTTGGTCATACACTCAAAAGTGTAATTTTTGTTCCTGAATGAGAGTTTGTGAAGAAACCAGAAAGTTGTTGTGGTTTTAAATTATTTTGAATTGTTCAAATTAAAGATAAAACAATAGGAATACAATCTAAAGTGTATAATTTTCTTTGAGGAGCATTCTTTTTAACATTTCAGACAAATTGAGAAACTCTCTCTCTCTCTCTCTCTCTCTCTCTCTCTCTCTCTCTCTCTCTCTCTCTCTCTCTCTCTCTCTCTCTCTCTCTCTCTCTCTCTCTCCTTATGTTCATGTAAACAGGCTTTTCTTCAGCTCACTGCAGCTGATTGGTGGATAAATCCATCCTGTACCACAATCCCTTTACAGGACGTCCACATACACTACGTTACACACACTGCTCTGTAACGACATTTCACAGGAGGGTTTTCAGAGGTTTTATTTGTGATTTGATTCTCATCTTGCAGCAAATATGACAATAAGAACAGCACGACCGAATCGGGGACAACACTTCAGACCCCGCATGCACTGCCTCAAAAAGGTGAGTGGATTTATCATCATTATTACCATAATCTATGTTTATACATAGTCCTTTCTTTGATCCATATTGTTTAAACTACAGCATTTACTGTTTTCACAAATGATCAAGCACTGGAGGAATGACTGGAGTTTTCACTATTCAATATATTTTAGTAGTTCAATCTTTCCCTCTTAAATGAAGCATCTCTGTAAGTGCACCTACAGCAGATTTACTGCCGAGGCTTGTGAGAGATCCTCCCTAATTCCACCTTAAAGCCAATTTGTGTACTGCTGAGAAGAAAGGGCAAAGTCAATAACAGAAATTAATGGTTTTACATATATATATATATATATATATATATATATATATATATATATATCCAACAAGACCTGCAGTTCTAGAGTTGCTCTGACCCAGACATCGCCATCACAATTTGGCTTTTGTAAAACAAAAACTTATGCTGCCTAGTTTGCTGCTTTTGACACATCAGCTTTGAGTACTAATTATTCACTTGCTGCATAATATATCCCACACACTGACAGATGCAACACAATCAGCAACATTATTACCCCTTCAACTGCTGGTGTCATAATGTTTGGCTGATTAATAGAGTTGACCAGTTAGAGTTTCTAGTCAAACAGAAAACAGGATCATTTGTAAACTCAGCTTAGAGTGTGTAAAATATATAACATAAATGACACACTTAGAATAAATTCTGAATTAGTTTTTTTTGTACATGAGATGAGTATTCAGTATTCACACCATCTCTGGATGTGTGCTGAGTGATCAGATTTGAATGCATCACATATGGCATTAACACTGTCCACATGATCGGATTTGCTGGAACAGATGTTAGAACCAGAATTTAATTAGATTTCAGTCCTTCGCAGTCTGAATATGACAAAGTTGCAAATTTCCCACCAAATCCCCAGCAGAGTACTGCACAGAATTCCAGCCTTTGGGATTTTGACACTTTTAGGAAGTATTTCTGGAACATGTTGTTGTATCTGAGAAGGTGGAAAGAACTTATCCCATGTCACTAGTGAAAGATGAATTACCTTAACATGGAATGAAATCATGTACCGTGACTACCTCACTGTAGTGGGACACACACATGCATTCATGTTTTCCTACTTTTAAATCTGTAAATAAAGTTAGAAGAGCTCTGTCACTATTGTATCATGTAATTTCAAGATTCTGCAAAGTAACATTTAAGCGGCTATCAAATAGATGACTGAAGAACATAGAACATAGTGATCAAAAGAATTTGTGGAGGCATGCATTTACTTGCTCTTGTATTTTAACTGTACACGAGAAATGCATTTCAGTATGGATTAGTTTAGTTTATGGAATATAGGTTATGAGATACAGTATTACTGATGGAAAGAGGAAATAAATATTTAAAAAATAATTTTCATCCCTTGTTGTGGTCTTTGTTTGTTCCAGGTGGAGGCAATCGTGGTGGAGATGCAGGACTCAAAAAGTGGCATTAAAGGCTCAGACCAGAAACTCAACGTCACCACCATCCCCTATGTCATCACTGGTGAGACACACACAGCCTGGAAGTGTTTCTAAAACCAGGAATATTTCTGTAAACCCTTTCCTGGGCACAGCGATGGACTCGACTGTTTTAAATTAATAATGAGGTTTCAACTCACTGAATGGGTGTAAATGTAAAAGCAAGTTTGTATTACATGTAATGTTGACATGATGAAAAACTTTGAGTTTATCTCTATAAAGCCATTTAACTTGATATTTTAGATTTCTGGCCAACAAAACTGAATTTCTTCAAACACTCAAGCAGCCGATACATCCTCTGTACATGACACAGCCTACTATAAAGAGTTGAGAAACACAGTTAGAGACCAGCTGGTGGACATAGTGGTGAAGACAAAGAGAGAGCTAAAAATATCTGTAATGTTAACCCATCTGCATCTTAAAGGGAACACAGGAACACCCCCTTGATATCACCCATAGAGAGTTGGAAAAAAAAAAAAAGTACTTTTGTCAGTGGTCAGAAACAAGAACATTTTTTAGTCCTTTGAAATAATTTACATATATGTTGTATGTCAATTTAAAAGATAATTTCACAAATCTAGGAAGTCACAGTTTTTGTAAAACTGTTGAAGTATAAGTTGTGTATACTCAAAGTTGTAAAAGTTATGCAAAGGTAACAGTTGTTTGTTTGCAGCCCATTAGTTCACTTCTCACTAAACTAGATGTTACATTATTATCTGAACTTGTAAAATTATATCATGAATTCATAGATACAGGGGTTGGACAAAATAATGGAAACACCTTCACCTCAAGATGATAATGCCCCAATCCATACAGCTAGAATTGTTAAAGAATGGCATGAGGAACATTCTAATGAAGTTGAGCATCTCGTATGGCCGGCACAGTCCCCAGACTTCAACATTATTGAGCATTTATGGTCAGTTTTAGAGATTCAAGTAAGACGTCGATTTCCACCGCCATCATCTCTAAAGAGTTGGAGGGTATTCTAACTGAAGAATGGCTTAAAATTCCTTTGGAAACAATTCACAAGTTGTATGAATCAATACCTCGGAGAATTGAGGCTGTAATTGCCGCAAAAGGCGGACCTACACCATATTAAATTATATTTTGTTGATGTTTTAAGGTGTTTCCATTATTTTGTCCAACCCCTGTATAATATATGCAAAAAGTGGCACAATTCAAATAGGATATAAATAATATTGCCTCTTGCCATTGATCACTGATTATATTTTTTCTGAGGTCAGGTCCCATAGGGTACAACAGAAGGGCTAGGACTGAATTTCTCTATTTTTTGTGGATTGCTGCTTTGAAGAAGAACTAGGTATTTTGGGTGTCATCATATTGGTTTTTTTTAGAGTCAAAACTGGCCACATATTTGGACAAAAGTGAAGTGCTGGGGAAGCACGAGGGGTAAAGGTTGCAAAGTTAATGCTATCTTACTGAAAACACTGACTGCTAAGCAACACTGTTGACCACCAGGTAATTTAAGATACTTGATCAATTTTAACATACAGGTAATGACGCTAACATAGTATAATGTATAAATACACAAATTCATGCTATCTGGTCTAGTTAGCTAAGTTATCATGTCATGTCACCATGACATCATTAAGAGTACACTTACAGCTGTGGTGAGCAGTGATTTTAATGAAGTATACAAGACAGAATCTTGTTAGACCCTGTTAAAAATAAATATACTTTATTCAGGAAGCTGAAGCTCAGGCTCAGGAACATTTCTGCATGGACTTCATTTATCAGCCTTGAGCTTTTTTTTGCACCTACTTTATATGGTCCAAGTTTTCAGACTTTCCTGTTTGATTCAAACCACTTGGAGGTTGAAACCTACAAATATGGCAGTTTGTCTAAACTTCTGACCAAAAGTGATGGCCTGGATCCCAATCAAACTAAACCATCCTCCTCCTGTTTAGGATCACTTTTACAGTCCTACAGTCCTTTTCTCTGATATTTAACCCATAAAGACCAAAACCTCCACTGCTCATCATAAGCATCTACTGATGTACAATATTTGCTAACTCTTGATCCACTAATCCTATCAATCTGTGTAAATAATTGGTGTAAAATGCAGTTTGCAATCTTTTCATGGTCATCAGACATGACCCATTTGGACGTTCAGAGGCTCCATAGTGAACATGGAAACACTGTCATCTTCTACAACATTCATCCACCAGTAAAACCCATGGAGTTGAATAAATGACAGTGGATGGAGACATTGGGTTAATGATCAGCTAATGATATATTTTACTGAAAAAGTCACTTTTTTTTTCATTTTTCTCTGTTTTGATATAATAAATGATAAACATAATAATATAAATACCTTGAAGTTTTCATGAACATCTTAATTAAATATAGAAAAAACATGATTCACAGTGAAAAATGCAAAATATAAAGGATAATATTGTAATAAATAGTGACAGATGGCTTAAGAAAGGTTAAATCAAGAGGAAAAAATCATTTGGGAGCTGTCACAGAAGTAGTACTGGGGCTTTATTGGTTAATATTGCATACTATTAAGGGAAAGTATTCCACGTTGTAGTATGTGTTTCATTAGTTTAAGTGCAGACTGTGTGAAAACACTGGCAGCCGGGTGTTTAAGCTGCTAACAGACTAAAAAAAGACAGCCCACAATTGGATGAGATCTGTGCAGTTCTTTAGGAGCCAAAGTTGCTTTTTAATCCAGCCTAAGACCAACATGGGCCAAAAGTCACCATCTGAACTGAGAAGGTCTGAGTAAAAGCACCTCCTGCTGAGAGGAGCTACCTTCCCACACTGTCTGTGCCAACATCATGATAACAATAGTCTGATTTAGATTTAGATAAATGTGGTTGGACTTTCTGGGAAAAGCCTTCTGCTGTCTTCCAAATGCTTCAGTACTAATGTCTCCACAACACTAACTACTGTTTACTGAGAAATAAAGTTAGCTAATGGCAACAAATGACAATCTCTCAGCTCATGAGGCCCCAGCACAAGCACAAGAGCATGCAAGAAGGTTCCATGTATGAAAAGGGGAGCTAGAAAGCTAAAGCAGTTTCATTAACCCTTGAAGACCCACAAATATTTTTGTCACGACTTCCAAATGATTTTTTTTTTTTTTTTTTGTCTTTCCCAAGTGATTTATCATGATCATCCACATTTTGCATTTTCAGTGAAAATCAAGTATTTTCCTATATTTAATTTACTGATCATGTATATGTTTATAAAATGTCACAGTAAATTCAAAGGCTGTTAGATCAAATCATAAAAGAATTAGGAAAATGTGACTTTTTTCAACAAAATATATCATTAAATGAACATAAAAACAAGTATGTTCATCCACTGTCATTTATTAAACTCCATATGATATGTTAAAAAGGAAAATTTACCTGACCTTGAATCCAGAGGACATTTAGATATAAAACAGGGAAAGAAGTTACATCCAGAGGAAGTTTATCATGCATAAAATATTTCTATAAATAATTGTTTTGACTAACTTTCTGTCTATGAATCCATTAACAGTCAGATGAACTAATAAATCTGCTCCTTGATTACAAATCATATTTATATGTAATGTAAATCTTTGTATCTGGTAAGAGTCATTATAGATACAAAATACACAGAAATGTTGATATATATCACATGTTGTGCACTCTGTCTAAGTTCCCTGACTGACTCCATGGCGTGCACACATTCAAACTATATATTAGAGCTGTAACCGATTAATCGACTCAAAGTGATCCAAAAAAATCCTTCAACCACAATTCTCCTGAATCAAAGCTTTGTTTCCTTCATTTCTCCACTGTTAAACATTGGTTCCACTGTTGTGTTTCACACGGACGCTTATTGTGACGCACAAAGAAGCTTCAATTCAGGAAAACTGCGATAGAATATCTCCCTTCAATCAATTCGAGTCGATTAGTCGAATCAGGACTTTTTGCATTGACTTCAAGCACCTAGTCGATTAATCGGTTGCAGCTCTACTCTATACCACTGCTAACAACTTTAGACACGCCCCTCCCTAACCCTAAGGCAGAGGAGGTGGGGGGTCCATATGTCTCACACTGTTCTCAGCCTGTGTTTGTAAATGTACGTGTGCTAATTTTGTGGAAGAGGAACCACAGTCCAAAAGTCCAAATTAAGGAGGAAACTAAAGCATGTATCAGATGTACCCAGTGCATGGTCTCTGCAGTTCTAATGCTCGTCTGTGTCTCCACGCAGGTAAAGATGTCATTGCATGGATTGCCAACAAGATGAAAACCACTGTAGAAGGTCTGGCTGCAAACTGTAGAAAATGAAGACATGTTCTTTGTATTGAAGCATGACATTTCAAACTGCATTTCCTGCTTCCTCATTTACCCATCTGTCTGTGTTCCAGAGGCCCAGGTCTTTGGTAACATGCTGGTGGCCTATGGGTACATTTACCCACTGCAGAACCACAAGAAGCTGGTCATGTGCAACGACAACACTCTCTATCGCTTCCAGGTAAAACGTAATACTCACCACTCCTGTTGGTGGCATCAGTGTCGTACTTTAATAAGATAGCAAAACAGATTAAGGGGAAGATTTTCCATTTATAGACCAATGACAACATTCAAGTAAGGAACAGCTCCTCCTGTGGAACGTTTCCTGTACAGATCATGTTCTATAGTCGTCAGGGATCTGAAGACTAAACAAGGAGAAAAATCTGGAAACTCTGTGGGGTGCTGAATGGGACAGGTGCTGGAGTTCACGTGCTCAATACAGTCCATTTGACACTTAAATATTCCCGGTAAATCTTTTATTTTATGGTGGATTGTCCAACTTTTTGGGCCCAGGATAAAACTTTCCAAAGAACTCCTCAACAACAAAGCATTTATCAAATATATACATTGTCATTTATACTTTATAAAGAGTTACAGTGAGACAGAAACATTTAAGAATGTTGCAGGTTAAGGATGCGACAAAGTGGAGTGACCTATCTTAGCTCAACTCAAACTAGTTGACTTGAGATGCAGTTTGTCAAATTTCCACTGGCTGGTTTCAGAATGTTACGAGCTGTAGCTCCCCAGATATGAGGAAACCCAGTGCTATTGTCAGCTGCTTAACCTATAAAGACCCAGTGTTACTTTTGTGTCAGTTCTCAAATGATTTTTTTCTCTATTTTAGACTTTTTTTAAGTGATTTATCATCATTCATTCTAATATCATGCTCAATATTTTGCATTCTTAAGTGAAAATCATGTATTTTCCTATATTTAATTTACTGATCATGACTGATTTTCATTAAAGCTCAAATTAAAATTAGGGTTATTACATCAGAAACAGAAAAAATAGAGGGAAATAGAGGGAAAAGTGACTTTTTCAGTAAAATATATCAACTGAACATGAAACAAGTGTCTTCATCCACTGTCATTGATCCAACTCCATGGGTTTTACTGGTGAATCAATGTTGTTGAAGATGATGGTTATTAGTTTATTAATTGGTTTGATCCCCATTAGCTGCTGCACACCACAGCAGCTACTCTTCCTGGGGTCATTAACAACATAAAAACAAAGCACCACAATTTACCACAACTCACTCAACAAACAGGATATACACACACTCAACACAACACAAAAACCAAAAATCAACAACAGCACACAATACAAAACAATTACAATAACAATAATGATACCAACAACAACAACAGAAAAAAAAGAATAAATAAATAAACCCAAAAAACAGAAACACTACAGAGCCTCTGAATGTGCAAATGGGTCATATCTGATGACCATGAAAAGATGAAACTGCATTTTACACCAATTATTTACATGTATTGATAGAATTAGTGGATCAGCAGTTATTTATGTTTTTATATCAGTAAATGATCTTGGTCACCAGTGGATGTTTGGGTCTTTATGGGTTAAATACTGTTTCCATTGTTTGTTTACTCTGAAATACGGAAATGTTCAAGCACTATCGTGTCATTTGTCACTGTTTTCATTAATCCCAGAAATGAAACTACAATAAATATCTTACTGTTACTTCTGATTTCTTCTGGCTATGAAGACGTTAAAAGCAAGGAATTAGAAAGATTAGCGAAAAAGAGTCTGTCAGGACGATGACAATAAACCTCAGGTCTCATTGATTGATTAACACAGTGTATGGATTAATACAAGTGTACAGTGCAAAAAAAACCCAACATTAATATTAGTATAACAACAATACTCCATTCTGTGGACAGAACCAAACACTATAACCTCTTGTGTTACCGTGCTTTTGTTTCTAAATAGACTCACTCTAATAAAATGTCACTAATCTGCTTCCTTTCTAGACTCCATACTTCTGGCCAACACAGAAATGGGTTGCAGAGGACTCCGACTATGGTGGGTACAAGGTGAAGTTAAACAGATATACAAACAGCGTAGGCAGCTTTTGGGATGGAATGAAAAAACCTGCTGAGTCATGGTTTTTTTTTGAAGAAGCAGCTTAATTCTCACTCCCAACTGATCAAATGTGGACAAGTAAGGCATCTCCTCCCCAGCCAGCATGTCCATGTGGGCCCTAGAAGGGTTATAATTGGGCTGCATATAAGGGTCTCATTTGGGTTTGTCCACAGTTTCCATGGTGGCCCCACATGTGTTTGCCCATATCAGAATCAGAATCAGAGACCTGAATATCTCATATTATTTATTCTTCACACTATTTATCCCACAATATTTATCTTTCATGTCATTTGCACTACTTCTCATGTTATTTGCACGCCTTAAATTCTGTTATATAAATATCTTAGTTGGTAATACTTGTTATTTTTTAATGTAAATAACTGTGCCTTTTACTGATATTTGTTGTCTGTCTGTAAATTCTTGCACTGAACCTAAGAGCTTTGCCTCAATTTCGTTGTACTTGGAACAATAACAATAAAGAGATTCTGATTCTGATTCTGATTCTGATTCTGATATGGGCAAACACATGTGGGGTCACCATGGAAACTCCGGACAAATCCACATGGGACCCTTATATGCAGCCCAATTGTAACCCTTCTGGGGCCCACAAGGACATGCTGGCTGGGTCTTGGTGTTACTGGCAGATACGGGTCTGGACAATGCCCTTGTTACCATTTGATTTGGTTTACACTTAAAAACAGCTTAGGGCTATAGAAAAAGGATCTCCACATTATTATGTATAATTTCATTAGTGCCAGTGCTGACATCCTTCAGTATCAACTGCAGGGTTAAAATTTATGAGTTGTTTGGCTAGTTCTTTAAACAAATCACACTTATCTTGTGCAGAGAGATGCACCATCAATTCAGTTGTAAAATAGTGTCTCAAAAGAAGTTTTTTTGTAGAACACGTTTGCATAAGGAAGAATGTTTATTAATTTGTTCATTCATTCATTCATTCATTTTCTGAACTGCTTAATCCTGTTGGGGATGCTGGAGCCTATCATTGCTACCGGTGGTGGGGGTGAAAGCGGGGTACACCCTGGACGTTGCCAATTCATTGCAGAACAGGAAGCATGTTGTGGTACGCCCTAAGAAAGAAAGCAACAAATAAACAGATGTGTGTCAGCAAAATTTAACATTTTTTTGTGGGTGTAGTTCCAGTTGTGGTTCGTTTTCATAGCAAAGGGTACTAAAGGGTACACTTACAGTAACACATATAGCAAAAAGATTTACAGCAGGATTTGCAATTACAGTCCTGCCACTGCATAACTGAAAAAGTAATGCTTATCCTAGTAGGGTTCATCCTGGAAGCTCAAATAATAAAGACAGAAAAATAAATAAATAAATAAATAAACACAACATGAAACAGGACGCGAACACTTGAAAACAGATGCTATGTTATTGCCGTCAATACCTGACAACTTGCAAAATGTGATGACCTGGGAGTGAAAACAGGCTCTTCTAATGTACCGCACATACAGTATCTAAATCCCAAAGAAGACTCATTTGGATGAGGAGGATGGATGAGATACATTTGAGTAAGACTTTTCCATACATACAGCATCTCAGAAGGCCTGCAGAGGGACTGGACTCCCATAACTCTAAGGTCCAGTGATATTCCTATAGAAGAGTCTAAAGAGGGAGCAGGTCGCTTTTTTTACAGTTACAGCCATGTTTCTACAATAACTCAGAACAAAAGTCAGTTTCAAAAAAGACTGTAACAAGGGACAGTTGTGGCTTTTGTGGCTACCATAAGAGTAGGTAGGGTGAGGGTATTCAGTTGGATGCAATCTGCAAATTGGCATGAGATGTCACTGAACATCACATAATGAACCTTTAAAGGGGTCATATTTTGCTAAACCCACTTTTATTAGTCTTTGGTTCATTTATTTGAGTATTTGGACCTTAATAGTTCATGCAGTTTGAATTTGAACCCTCCAGGTGCTGCAAAGCTATCTTTATATTCATTTTGGCAAAAATCGAGTGGATTTCTACAACCTGTTTTAACCCTTTCATGCATAGTGGTCACTACAGTGGACAGCTATTCTCCAGCTGTTCTCTTGTGTATTCATGGGTTTTGTTGTTTTAGTTCCATATCAGCCAACACAGTGGACATTTATACATCATCCCATAAACTGCAATTCATCCCATTACTGTAACTTTGCTGTTCTTGGTAAACCTGATCTGCAGTAACATATTTTAGTGTAAATCAATTGTTATTTGTTTGACAAAAAGTTTTTTCTTTTTTTGCATATTACTTCCATGAAGTGAGTATTAACTAGCTGTAGAATATGTTAAAATGTGAGAAAACATCAGATTAGTAGGACTACAATCTTTTCATTTGTTTTTATCTCACTGTCTGATATTGGGTTTTAAACACGTTTCTTTACTTCAAAAATTAAACGCATGGACATTTTTGTAACTTCATTAAAAAAAAACTCAATTTTTTTTTTTTTTATGCCAAAGGGGGAATAAAAACAAGAAGGAAGAAAAAAATCTTGACTCTGGTTGTCATAATTCATGCATGAAAGGGTTAATTCCTGCTTAATTTGTTACGTCTATAACTATTTATGTCACAACATTTGCACAGATAAAGTCAAGACTTCCCTTGAAAATTTGTCTGAGTACGACATAACTGTTTGTCAGCAGCAGCGGTTGTAGTCCATACTAAAAATATGTCCAAACTTGGAGCCGATTACCTAAAATGTTCAGTTGTTGGTTGTATTAACAAACACAAGTGGCTGAACAGGATAGAGAAGCACGGGCAACAACCTGGAGAGGGTGGGGTGTGAAGTGGCTCAAGTGCATTTAAAGGGCCAGCGCTCAAAATGACCTTTCTGGTGTCATTACTCAGAAATAGGGTTGAAGATGGACCTGTGGAATTGAATTAATGAAGAATTCAGACCCAAACATAACATTTACAGTTTATGTAGACCACAGGGAAATGTTTGAAAACGCATAATTCCATTTAAAAAGGCAAAATATCACTATTTAATAATTTTTATAATGTGCTTTGTTCTGACTGTAGCAATTTACCTGGCAAAGAGGAACATCCGCAAGAAAGGCATGCTGGAACCATATGAACAGGTACGATGTGAATGTCTGTTTGTTCGTAAACATCACACACAACAAACAGCACAAGAAAAATGCATCTGATATCTTGACTTACTGCATGCTTTAGTCATTTCATCCAGTAAATCAAAAGCGAAGAGAGCAATCTCAGTACTTGTTTGTCTAGATGAAAACCACATAAAAGGCCTAACAAGATCAAACTGTTTACTTTTTACTTTTATACTTTAAGTGCACCGCTGAGTGTGTAGGTTCTCACGTTTCACTGAGTAAAGGTACTTTTACTTTCACCAGAGCTGCCTTTACACAACTATTTGAACTTCTACTGGAGTAAACAAAGCATTTACTTTTGTCACCTCTGATTATATTACTACAAATTGGTGATAATTTCAATCATAGTCCTTCAGTTTTGTTATTTTAACTCATAAAGACCCAGTGATACTTCTGTGGCAGTTCCCAAATGAATTTTTCTCTATTTTCAACCCTTTTTAAATTATTTATCATCATTTAATCTAATAATATGCTCTGTATTTTGCATTTATAAATGAAAATCAGGTATTTTGCTATATTGAGTATACTGATTATGTAGATGTTCATTAAAACTCAGATTTAAGTTGAGGGTTATTATATTAAAAACAGAGAAAACTGAAGAAAAAGACGATTTTTTTTTCTGCAAAATATATTGTCAACTGAACATAAAATAAATGTCTCCATCCACTGTCATTTAAATCATGTATTTTCCCCTATATTTAATTCACTGATTATGTAGATGTTTATTAAAACTCAGAATAAATTCAAAGGTTAAAGTGTTCTGAGTCGGAATCTGAAAGGTTATTATTTTACAACAGAGAAAACTGAAAAAAAAAGTGACTTTTTCAGTAAATACATCAATGACTGAATGTAAAAACAAGCATCTCCATCCACTGTCATTGATCCAACTCCATGGGTTTTCTGGTGAATCAGTGTTGTAGAAGATGACGGTGTTTCCATGTTTACTACGGAGCCTCTGAACATCCAAATGGGTCATATCTGATGACCAGGGAAAAACGACAAACTGCATTTTACACCAGTTATTTACATGTATTGATAGGATTAGAGGATCAACAGTCATTAAACATTTTATATAATAATGATTTTGGTCACCAGTGGATGTGTGGGTCTTTATGGGTTAAATAACTTTGTTTAGATAAAAGTGCATATGTCTTGTGAAGAAAGTGCATGCATGAATTGCTTTAGCGTTTGTCCAGTGTTATATTTTTATATATGCTTTGTTCTTTATGAACATATGTAAAGTGCTCAAAGTACTAATGCTGCATTTTGTGTTTTTGCACAGGCACATTACAATCACCTCCATAAATGGCTCAACCACAAGTGGGACTTCATTGTGATGCAGGCCACCGAGCAGTACAAGTAGGTGAAACTATGATTATTGAGGTTCAAAAGGGGGAATTTTACTATAGCACTGACCCCTGAACTGCCAACTGAGTAGGGTCCTATATCACTGGTCTCCAATTTTTTAGAGATTATCTGCATTAAAATTTCAAGTAGTATGGGGCTCCGTGGTTTAATACAAAAAAAAAAAAAAAAAGACATTCTAAACTACAAAAATGCTTTTGGTACAGTTTTCCCATACACACATTTTTTCCCCCTGTTTGGCGTGCTATATATACTTGTGTACTCTCTAATAATATTAATAACACTACATATTCTCTCCATATCTTGTGTGTAGGATGTAATTGTGAATAAGCAGATTTGTATACTATTAGGCTAATTTTTTTTTTCTTTCTATGCTTTTATTATTTTATTTTTATTTTTTTGTATTTTGTTCTTTTTTTTTATTTTACCTTTTTTGTTCTATGAGTACTTTGCTGTTCTTTATTACTATCATCAAGTATGTCATGTAGGACCAGGGGTAGGTGGGAAAAATAGGACATGCTTAATGCCTCTGAAATTGAGTATTCAAATGTTCAATGTAACTTAAATCTGCACCAAAAAATGATAAATAGATATGTTAAAAAAAGAAAGAAAGAAAAGAAATTATCTGCCTCAGAGATTAAATGTGCTAAATGTTACATATTTTAATAAGATTAAATGGAAAACAAACGAAAAAAGTGCTGGTTTGCTGATGTTTTCAAGGTACACTATATTGCCAAAAGTATTTGCTCACCTGCCTTGACTCGCATATGAATTTCAGTGACATCTCATTCCTAGTCTATGGGGTTCAATATGACGTGGGTCCACCCTTTGCAGCTATAACAGCTTCAACTCTTCTGGGAAGGCTGTCCACAAGGTTTAGGAGTGTGTTCATGGGAATTTTGGACCATTCTTCCAGAAGCGCATTTGTGAGGTCACACACTGATGTTGGACAGAAGGCCTGGCTCTCAGTCTCCGCTCTAATTCATCCCAAAGGTGTTCTATGGGGTTGAGGTCAGGACTCTGTGCAGGCCAGTCCAGTTCATCCACACCAGACTCTGTCATCCATGTCTTTATGGACCTTGCTTTGTGCACTGGTGCACAGTCATGTTGGAAGAGGAAGGGGCCGGCTCCAAACTGTTCCCACAAAGTTGGGAGCATGGAATTGTCCAAAATGTCTTGGTCTGCTGAAGCATTCCCAGTTCCTTTCACTGGAACTAAGGGGCCAAGCCCAGCTCCTGAAAAACAACCTCACACCATAATCCCCCCTCCACCAAACTTTACACTTGGCACAATGCGGTCCGACAAGTATCGTTCTCCTGGCGACCGCCAAACCCAGACCCGTCCATCAGATTGCCAGATGGAGAAGCGCGATTGGTCACTCCAGAGAAGGCGACTCCACTGCTCTAGAGTCCAGTGGCGGCGTGCTTTACACCACTGCATCCGGCGCTTTGCATTGCACTTGGTGATGTATGGCTTGGATGCAGCTGCTCGGCCATGGAAACCCATTCCATGAAGCTCTGTGCGCACTGTTCTGGAGCTAATCTGAAGGCCACATGAAGTTTGGAGGTCTGTAGCCATTGACTCTGCAGAAAGTTGGCGACCTCTTTGCATTATGCGCCTCAGCATCCGCTGACCCCGCTCCGTCAGTTTACGTGGCCTACCACTTCGTGGCTGAGTTGCTGTCGTTCCCAAACACTTCCACTGTCTTATAATACAGCTGACAGTTGACTGTGGAATGTTTAGGAGCCAGGAAATTTCATGACTGGATTTGTTGCACAGGTGGCACCCTATCACAGTTCCACGCTGGAATTCACTGAGCTCCTGAGAGCGACCCATTCTGTCACAAATGTTTGTAAAAGCAGTCTGCATGCCTAGGTGCTTGATTTTATACACCTGTGGCCATGGAAGTGATTGGAACATCTGATTCTGATTATTTGGATGGGTGAGCCAATACTTTTGGCAATATAGTGTATATGATAAAGTGTTATTACACATAAATATTGCTTTATGTACATTTATCCAATAGATTTATAAATGTTCCACTGATAGAACCTGTAAAGTGAATGTATTGTCATGTGCAGACAGTGTTTTGAAGTAGATCTGGTAGCTCTGACACAAATATTCCTTTGGATTTAAACCCATTCTCTGGTTAATTCTCGAATTTCACATTTTGACCCAAGACTGTATCTTGGAAACTTCAGCCAACCAGCATTTAGGACTTGATTTTCCTTTATCAGTGACTCACACGTGGTAAAATTTGACTACTTTTATTCTGGAAGCATTTGACTTTTAGACCAGTGTAATCAGTAGAGATACTATTTTAATTTCTGTAATTCAGAGATTTGTTTCTACACCTATTCTACATGTTATGAAATAGTTGCTGAAAATATGTGAACATATTGTGAACTATGTAGACATGAAATGTGCAGTTAGACTGTTCATCTATTTTTATATGTTCTGTGTTTACAAGTGTTTAGGCATTACAGAAATGACTTGATGATACGCCAGAGCCATAATTAGTCCAGCCTCACCCCTTAATGCTGTAAGGATATACAGACTAGAGTGCATTAATATCAGTGGCTCTCAATTTCTTGGTTCATGATTTCACTGAGGTCAGTAATACACATTGCTAGTTTGCACTTACAGAAAAAAGAACAGTTGACACAGCTTCAGTTTGAAGAATTTGGCAGCATTAACATCTAAGCTATTTAGAGTACAAACATTTAAATACAAGTTTAAATGCTATATTTAGATATTTTCAGAGCTTTATCTTACCATCAGACAGCTCTATCCAACAAGGAACTGCACTGCTGCAGCTCTTTTTTGTCACCTTTGACAGAAACATTATGTCTGTATTTAGCACAAGCATAAGCTGGAACATATTAATACTGAATGTGTTGTTTTTATTTTTATTTCCTTTGCTTCTCACTGAATTTCAGTGAATTACAAACCAAAAAAAATGCCAGATTTTGGTAATAGTGTGCTGTGAACTATAATAGTATGCTATATAAGTTTTACGGTTTAATTAACCAAAAATGAATACAAAACTGCAAAAAAAAAAACAAAAAAACATTAATTTCCAGTTGTCAGACACAGACACAGTGGAAATGGATGAATCTATAACTTGTTTGGAGCCACATTAAATTTTGTGTTTTTTCTTGTCTGACAATGTGACCCTTAAAGCCTAAAGCAGTGTTTTTCAGCCTTGGGGTCACAACCCCACGTGGGGTCACCTGGAATTCAAATGGGGTCGTCTGAAATTTCTAGAAATTGATTTTTAAAAAATTACTAATAAAAATATTTTTTAATGATTCAATATATATTTCATTATAATTAAAACATCACACATTTTTCCTAATAAAAATCAAGTTCAAATAAAATGCAGGATATTATATCTGAGAGGGCATATCTTGATTTACCCAATCATGTGACCATGAGTGTTATTACGCTTCAACCTGCCCAGACACAGTCAGAAAACAGGACGGAACAGAGAATGGAAAGATTTCTTCACCCACCTGGCCCCGTTAAAACATCTCCAAGAGAAACTGAGAAGCAGACACCAAAAATGTGCATTATATACATTATAGCCTAAATGTTATCTAAAATGTACGTTTATTTGCAATATAGACCAGCAAACTATTACATGATCCCAAAAAAATTAATTTTAGCAAAACAATGTCTCCGTTTTGAATGTCTGGGGTCACCAGACATTTGTGATGTTAAAATGGGATCACGAGCCAAAAAAGGTTGGGAAACACTGGCCTAAAGACTTACAGAATCTCAACTATGAGTCTATTAATTAAGAGTTTCACCCTATTGCCATATTAAACCAAAAATAAATCAGAGCTAACATTTCTGTTCAAATCCACAGAAACCAGAACAGGCCACATCTAATCTTCGTTATGTTCTAAAGGTTTTAGTGAAATGAAGTGTTTGAGGACTACCCTAAGCCAGATTTCAGTCCCTGTTAGCGTTGGCCTCCTGGTTGTTAAGGTGTGATAAACAACCAGGGAAACTGAGTGAAACTATAGATGTATTTCTCTAAATATATTTAAAGTGTATGCTGAAATTTCACCCTGGAAAATGTTTAAAAGCAAATTTGGAATAACTTCTCAAGTGAATTTTTATATTTAAACAAACGAAGTTTTGCTCACTTCAGGTGGTGCTTTTTTTTCACCAAGGAGTAAATGTACATGGAGGAAATGGAAACATATATGGGTGCTTCCATGAAACTGGGTACATTTTGATACCTGGCACTTTACCAGCTTTTTAGACCCAGTAATGAAAGAGAAATGTAGACATATGTCCCTCCAGGATGGACCTGATGATGATCTCAGATAAATGCAAAAAAATTATACTCTTGCTCTGAGCCATCCCAAAATTACTGAATTTTTAATAAAATATTGGGGCCAAAATAGGACCAAAATTGGGACAGGAAAAGCTACCTAGGTGTCAGTGCATTTGATCTGAAAACATGGCTTGAAATGTTCTTATTTAGTGCTATAAATAAAGACACTGTGTTAAATTTGATGATCCTAGTGGTTTTTCTAATCCAGACATGTGGGTTTTTCATGAATCTCAGTCTCATTCCAGGTTTTGTGTGTAATCCATTGTGTCCACTTGTGTTACATGCAGAACCTGCCCATTTAAACACATATAAATCGCAAATGATTTTGCAACAGCGGTCTTTTTTGTGAAACACTCTACCTTGAATAATTAGTTCAATTCTCAAAATGTATCTGTGAGAGAATAAAGAGCTATTGAAAAAAAAATAGTAGCATGTAATTTTCGTGTCCTTTTGACCGTGTTATATACAGATTTTGTATTAAATATAATGTAAAGTTATATAAAAAATGTGTTTTATCTGAAAAATAGTTTCTCTTTTATCTCAGTAAATATTTATTTTTAAAATAGACCCAAAGTGCTTCCAAACTTGCTTCATAACATTAGTCTACATCTGGTTTGAATTGTTAGCCCCTCTGTCCTGT
This sequence comes from Sphaeramia orbicularis, assembly GCF_902148855.1. Taxonomy (NCBI): domain Eukaryota; kingdom Metazoa; phylum Chordata; class Actinopteri; order Kurtiformes; family Apogonidae; genus Sphaeramia; species Sphaeramia orbicularis. The sequence continues at coordinate 49,822,035 of NC_043964.1, forward strand.
TTTTAGGACCAGTTTCATAGAAGCACCCATATTGCACTGTAAAGCGAGAGGCACATTCAACATTTGGCAGAAATTTTCTACTTTCATTGCACAGAAGTTGCTGTTCTACTGGTGCCTCGATCTACTGTCAACATGACACATTAGTCAGGACAGCGTTGCCAGTTGTGTGTGTGTGTGTGTGTGTGTGTGTGTGCGTGCGTGTGTGTGTGTGTGTGTGTGTGTGTGCATGTGTGTGTGTGTGTGTGTCTGTCTGTCTGTCTGTCTGTCTGTTAGAGGTAGAATAACCATTTTCAACAAAGGAGTCTGATGGCTTTGGGAACAACATAACTTCACTTCCCTGTCAGAAGGGCTGTCTGACAGGGAAGTAAAGCTCAGCAAATAACCAAATATACTAAACGATTTGAGAAATGACTTGCAGGCAATGAGGACCAACAAATATACTATATTTGTGTAAAAGTTTGTTGACTTAGTGATACATAAAGACATATCAAGACAGGTTATGTAATGGCTTTAATTGTCATGAAGTTACAAATGGAAATCTCTGTATCGTCTGTGACCACCACTGGCACCAAGCAGAGCATTGGATGTGCCAGCCTCAGTGTCAGGGAGGCTGATCTGTGACACTGACAGTCAGTCTGTAGTGTCTACCGAGTCTAGATATAGAGCTGTGATAAACTCCAAAGTGCCTTGCCTTGCCTTGCACATCTTGCTAACAGTTACAGAGTTACTTGTTCATGTTTTTGTTGCCACTGGACACAGTGTGTAACTTACAGAAACAACAACCTGGTGACTTCATCCTGACTTTGAAAGCATGACTGGATTTTGTACCAGCTGAGTATAGATGTAGGTACATTTGTTGTGAGACAGTGTGGGAGACCAGCCAGTGAAAACCATAGTGTCAGATAGATGTTTTTGAAGATTTACACTAAAATGTTACTATTTCAAAACTGTGAAAAATGTTTTAAAAATTAAAGTCACTGAGTGTTTACTCGAACAAATATATAATATTACAATCCTTTTGACTATTCATGTATTCCCTGCAGTAGGTTGTATTACTTAGCTTTATGTCAGTCATCCTTCCTTATGAAAGCTAGTTTTATATAACTGACTTTTTCAGTCATTCAGATTTGGCTGGGCGATTAATACTTTTTCTCTGGTGTGACAAATAAAACACATATTTATTACCGATGTACATGTGAACTTAAGTAGAGTAAGAATAACTTATAATAACTGCACCTGGCGTTTGATCGGTCAACCAATCCATCAAATTTTATTAATATAGTGCCAAATCATAACAAAAGTTATCTCATGACATTTTGCATATAGAGCTGGTTGAAACCAGACTCTTAGGCCAGTTTGATTCATTTGGTGCTTTTTTTTTCTTCCAGTGACTGACAGTTTTTGATATATTGGTCAAAATCAAAAATGCATTACAAAACAGTCTCGTGGATAAAGTGTGGAGGTCATTGTTCACAGTCTGACCAGTGACCAGTCTTTGCACTACAGAGTTTGACTCCATACTCCTTCTCTTAACAGGGCTGGAAAAGAGAGGAAGAAACCTGATCGTGTGGTGTTTGATTGCCAGGAGAGGGCTTACTGGATGATCAATAGACCACCGGTCAGTATGTGTGTATAAGTCTGCAGATATTTATATTTATATACATGTTGTGGAACCACAGTATATGAATCATCATGTTTCCTGTGTGTGTCCAGCGTCGTACCCACAGCGCTATGGACTGTGGTCCAGACCGTCTCATTGATCCAAGTGTAGAGGAGGTAAAAGGTTAGTATATGCACATGCAGACTTACATGTACCCACACTCACACCCTTAAGAGATTGAGGTCAGCTGGTCTTTTAAGAAACTTACTGCAGCTTAACACTGGAGAGCAGTGATCTCTAGACAGGTCCACTTAAACACTGGAAGCTCACTGACCTCCCCTCCTCTCCCCTCCTCTCCCCTCCTCTCCCCTCCTCTCCCCTCCCCTCCTCTCCTCTCCTCTCCTCTCTCTGAAATTCTATAAAATTAGCAGTCAGACTTTATATTAAAACATTCTCTGCACATCACAGGAGGTACATGGTCTCACATCTTTGAAATTACATGACAGTGTTTCAGTTTTTACATGATCTGTAGTTTTATCCGGTAGGTAGCTTAAAGACTTAAAATGAAAACACATGTGGGGCTGCCAGCAGATTAGATATTTCAGTGGACAGAGGAACCATGATGCACACACTGGTTTCTGAGCTGCCATTATGAAGCCAGTAGTTTGCGATTTGACCATTGATTTGTTGATTTTTCTGAGCCAGTTGTGACCACATTTGGAAGAAAGGGTCAGAACCATAGGACCATGAAGGGTCAGAGATGAGCTAATGCTAATGCTAAGTGCTAGCCCACTGATTTGGTAAAATGGTAAATTTCATCAAAACAAAGTCATTTTACAGTCTTTAATAGAGCCTAAAAATCTACTACAAATGAAATCTAGTTGTCTGTCAGGAAAAAATGTGTTTTTGTAAATGAACTACAACTCTGAAACTCCAGAGCTGTTGTACAGACCTGTCAATCAAAGACCAACCATGGCAGACATATTGTATTTGACCTAAGATCTGATTAATGGAGAGAAAAACACTTAAAGGGGGACTACAATATCACTTATTAGAGCAGTGGTTTTCAACCTTGGGGTCGGGACCCCATATGGGGTCGCCTGAAATTTCTAGTAATTGATGTAAATTTTTTAAAAACTTACTAATAAAAAATACATGGTGAGTTTACAGAGATAATCCCAATCCATAAAAGACATGACAAACTCTGAAGCTGAAACTGAAGCACTGTGGTTCTGTTTATCTGTCAAATGTTCATTGTGGTTGGTTTCAGATGCTGCAGCTCTTTCATAATTCATAGTTTGAGTTTTTGTTTGTTCAGTATTAATTGTCAGCCTTGTAAATCCAAGCTGGACTGACTGTACATATCCTGACCAAGGAAAATCAAAGTCTCACTTTGTGCAGTAATCTACACCTGGCTTTACTGCCTCCGTCCATAATAATATACATTATATAGACTAAATGTGTCTAAAATTAATGTTTATTTGCCACATAGTATAGCAAACCATTACATGATCAAAAACAAATTAATTTCAACAAAAAAAAGTCTCCATTTTGAATGTCTGGGGTCACCAGAAATTTGTGATGTTAAAATGGGGTCATGAGCCTAAAAAGGTTGGGAACCACTGTATTAGAGTGTCCAAATTAAGCAGATTAGACTCAAATCTGTCCTGGAAAAAATTATTAACTTTTCTGGAAGAGGTTCACTGAAAGTCTTTGGGAGCCGGAACTTTTTGGAGTCAATCATTTTACCATGTTACAACTTTGAGATACTGAAGAAACACTGTTTGTTTGTTTTTTACGTAGAGGACTAAGGCTGGATTTTCCACTAAAATCTTTATGCTCATATTGAGTTGTTCTGTGCCTCTTTTTTAGCTTCTCTGACAGTTAGACACTGTTAACTTGAAAATGGAGTTAGTTTAGCTATCAATAAATGACCACTTCCCTGCACAAAACAGTCACCAACACAAATCTCACACAAACACACAAGCATAACTGACATTACATATTGAACCATTAACCCATAAAGACCCAGTGTGACTTTTGTGGCAGTTCCAAAACATTTGTTCCTCTATGTTTAACTTTTCTTAAGTGATTTGTCACCAATTATAATATTGTCCTCTGTATTTTGGGTATTAGGATTTTTTTTCCAGTGTAAATCATGTTTTTTTTCCTCCATTAAATTCACTGATCATGCAGATGTTCATAAAAGCTCCAATTAAAGTTGAGGGTTATTATATCAAAAACAGAGAAAACTGAAGAAAAAGTGACTTTTTCAGCAAATCTATCATTAACTGAACAGAAACCAAGTGTGTCCATCCACTGTCATTGCTCCAACTCCATGGGTTTTAGTGGTGAATCAGTGTTGTACAAGATGACAGTGTTTCCACAGTAGCTACGCAGCCTCTAAACATTGAAATGGGTCACATCTGATGACCATGAAAAGATTTCAAACTGCATCTTACACCAATTATTTCAACGTTCAAATAGGTTTAGTGGTTCAGAAGTTATTAAACATTTTAGATCAGTAGATGCTTTTGGTTACCAGTGGCTGTTTGGGTCTTTATGGGTTAACGACATAAATATATACTCAAACTTAAGTATTGTTAAGTCCATATGTGTTCCCCATTCTAAAGTAGCAAACCTATCGCAAATAAATAATGAACTATAGGCTAATACGCTAATGTAGGCTAACAAGCAGTCACAAAGGAAAATGGAAATATATGCACATATATTCTCAGATTTTGTTGACACATTTCTCCAGAATCCATTGATAGTGCTCCATTGTGAACAAATGACATTGAAGACATGAATTTATGAATAATATTTTTATGAAAAAGAACTGTTTTATTAATGGCATTTTTTCTGTCTTGTTCTGTCCTTTTGTCTTTTCACCAGATGTCCCAACAATGACATTTATATGGGATTAAAAATTTGTAAAAAGTAGTATAGATTGCTGCTGTTTATATAATGTTGTCGTAGTCAATGTAAGTGTAAGAAGTGTTTAGTCAGTTCCTCCAGGATATGTCAGTGTGATAAATGTATTAATGACGGTGTCTTGTTTAGTAAAACCAAACCGTCTTCTACCTGAGCAAGAAATACTGTCATTTTTTTTTTTTTTTTACTTCAAAAACTAATTTTTGGCTGCAAAAATCACAAACTATTTCTGATGTTTCCCTTATCCTGGATGGACTGTTAATTACTGTGTTTGTGGTTTTCATTTAATCTTCCTGTTTGTAAATGTGTGGGTGTACAACTGTAGAATCAGTGTGTTACTGTGTGTTTCACTCTTTATTATAACACACGTTCACGGTAAGAAGAGTCGACTAAACTGACACACTTTGTTTCTTCTCCTCTCTCAGAAAATAACTTTTGATCAGTACAGGCGCATGGTAAGTCACACTCTACTGAATTATCAATTTTGTTGTAGAACTGGTTCATTAAAGTGCCCTAAAAGTTTGCACATTTTCTAGTTGGATGATGATAGATGATTATAAAGATCATTATAAATGTATTTTTCCACTGCAAATGACATTGTGTGTGCCTATTTCTATTTTAGAATATATTCTATCAACAAGCCATCATGAGGTCAAAGGTCAAATCCAGTGTGTCGCTTGGAGCGTAAGTTTATGTACTCTTGTCTCAACTTGTGATGCATATAAGAAACAGCAGCGGAGAGCGTCTTTCCTGCTGATCTCTGAAAACTTGGAGTCTCATTAATTGTTCTGTTCCTGCAGGTTGGTCAAATATGTCACAACCTACAAAAACCACGACGCCTTCCTGGCACCCTGTCTTCCCAGCAACCCCTGGCAAACAGACAGCGACGCATACTGGAATCTGAACATGAGGAGGTTAGTGTTTCTCACAGTATGTACAGTTAACATAAGGCTTCCTTTTGATCCAATAAAGCTTCAGCTAGCATTTATGTCATTAACCCTGTACTGTCATACATAAGGGTCAAGTCACGCGCCTATTGACTCTGAATCAAAGAATTTGAATTGAGATAATGATTTCAAAATTTTTGTAGTTCAATAGTATAAAACCGTAAGTTTCTAAATCCATTACAATTTTTGTCAAAAAAGGATTTTCAAGAAAATTACGGAACTTTTTATGACCTAAATTCAGTCCCTCTGAAAGTTCTCTAAGCATGAATAATAGCATAACTTATCATTGCTATAATTTGAAATCTCAATCATATATTTCTATTTTCAACATAGTTTTATGACCTTTTATACATCCTTTTATCATTATAAAAATCATTTTGTCTGAAAAATTGGTGTGGTTGGTGAATTGCTTTTTTAAGCATTTTAATATCAGATGGTGCCAGTTATGTAGGGAATTTCAGTTTTCTCAAAAAACATGTTTTTTTTTCATCACTCATTAATAAAATGAGCTAAACCAATAGAAATTTTTGAAAGTAAGCATTTAACCCTCTGCTTAAGCATGGCTTTATTAGAATTTAAGATTATTTTGTCACTTGTTTAAAAAAAAGATTTTTTTTTTTCCCCTACTTAACCAAAATTGTCAGCCCTGTGATGAACTGGCGACTTGTCCAGGGTGTACCCCACCTTCGCCCATAAGTAGCTGGGATATGAATGAATTCCTAATTCCCTGCATAACCATTCCATTCTTCAAAACTCTTGCCAAAAGTCATAGTTATATTTAAAAAATAAAAAATGCATCCATGGCTTATCAAAATAGACACCTTAAAGAACATCTCAGCAAATTTTCATGGTTAGTAGACACTTGCAACTGCACTTTTAAAACATTTAGAAAAAAAGGGAAATTTAGATGTTAATTTTTGCTACCTACATAACCATGCAGTTTTTCAAATTTTTATGGCAAAAGATGGCCTTATATCTTTTGTTTCTTTTTATGAGCTTCAAGTACTAGTTAATACCTTTAATATGATGTGTATTCATGTCTCTATCTTAAATACTTTTTGAATTACAGTATAAAATGTAGTCAGGCACTCCCTACATAACAGCGTGACTTGACCCATAACAAAGGTCTGCTCCAGTATTCAGTAATAAACAGTACCAATGAGCCCGTGTAGTTCGATGACATATAGATGAATGATGGTTCATCATACAGTGTTGTCTGAGGGATTTAAGATCACAGTTTCAGCTTAGGCTCTGAACCTTTACCATTTTTTTTTAAACGTGTAGTTACTGAGATTTTTTTTTAACAATACAAGTTACAAATGAATGAATGAATGAATGAATGAATGAAGGACGGACTGAAGGAATGAATGAATTTATTTTTGGTTTTACATCAATCATTGTACTTAGTTCATTAATTGTAACAAACATAAAAACCAAAAAAAGAATAAGCTAGAAGCAAAAGCTTTTTTTTTTTGCCTATCCTTTTCACCTAATACACTGCATACATCAACTTAAATATGTACAGCATCTACAACATTCACACCATAATAATAATAAAATTAAAAAAAAATCAACAACAAGAAAAACATATCTATCATCTCAGTTCAATATTTCTGAATAATTTTAAGGTTAAGGCACTTTTTTTCTGTTTTTTTTTTTGTTTTTTTTTGTTTTTTTTACTTCACCAAAGGAGTGAATAACTTAAATGCACCATAAGGTCCATTCCATAATTTCACATCCATAATCCCAGTCCATCTAGACTTCTCAATTGTCCTCATTTTAATCCACTCACACATATGAAAATCTCTGAAATTATAATTACTCTCTCCTAATTCCAAGAAACTGCAACTGGTATTTGAGACGATACTATTTTTATCCCTCATCTTTCATATACCTAAACAAACAAGACACATAGAGAGTATATACAGTATGTTAATGAAAATACAAAAGAAACAAGACACAAGAAAGTAACAACTAATAATAATAATAATCATAATAATAATAATAGATTAAAAAAAACATCAAATAAATGAGGATATATATCAACGTATGTCATCCATCCAGCCATCAACAGCTATATTATTATTTCCAAGAAAATTGTAGAAAAGGGACCATATTTCCCCAAACTTGTCAAGTCTATTCCTTGTTATGTAAGTTATCTTTTCCAGAGAAAGATAAGAGATCATTCCCTTCACCTGTTGTGAAACAGTACTGGGGGTGTCAGATTTCCATGATGTAGTTAGACACGGTTTAACTTCCAAGAAACAAAGATTTAACAAGGATTTTACTTTGAACCTTTGCCATTTACATGCTCAAATACATTCAGATTTCTTGAATGCTTTAATTCTATTCTCCAATGAACTTCCCAATGAATTTGTCATGCATTTGTTGACAAATAGGTGATCCTAGCTGCCTTTTGTCTACAAGAAAATACAAGTGTAGTATGCATGTTCCGTACCATCCTAATGTTTTGTTTTTGGGGCTCTACTGTGCATCTTAATCTAATCTCACTCAGTTGCTCAAACTTCGCCTTTATTTCCTGTGTGAGTTTGACACAGTCTGTGTTTGTGTCCAGAGTTGACGTCCCCACTAAGATGCGAGTGGAGCGCTGGTCTTTCAGCTTGTTTGAGCTGCTCACTGACCTGCGAGGCAGAGATGATTTCAAGATCTTCCTCAAGAAGGAGTTCAGTGGTATGTTTCCAAGTCTCATTGCACATACGTCTGTTTGGAGCGTCTTCAGGATGTGAAGTACGTTAATGTGTATATTCCAGGGGAGAACTTGGCTTTCTGGGAAGCAGCTGAGGAACTGAAGTGGGGTACTGCATCTTCCATGAAAACAAAAGCTGAGACCATCTTTAAGTAAGTTCAGTTGTACGGGTAACAAAACACTTACATCAACATAGATTCAATCCAATTTTATTTCTATAGCATCATATCATAACAAAAGTTGTCTTGTGACACTTTACATTTAGAGCTGGTCTAAACCAGACTCTTAAGCTGATTCACAGACAACAACAGAATCCAACAGAGCAAATATTTGATAACAGTGGGAGGAAAAACTTCCTTTTAACAGGTAGAAACCTGGAGCAGACCCCCACTCTGGAGGATGGCCCACTGACATGAGCAGTTAAAGGGTTAAAGCAGTGGTTCCCAACCTTTTTTGGCCCGTGACCCCATTTTAATGTCACAAATTTCTGGTGACCCCAGACATTCAAATCGGGGACATTTTTTTCACTAAAATTAAATTGTTTTTGATCATGCAATAGTTTGCTATACTATATTGCAAATAAACATTAATTTTAGATGACATTTAGTCTATATAATGTATATTATTATGGACGGAGGCAGTAAATCCAGGTGTAGATTACTGCACAAAGGGAGAATTGTATTTTCCTTGGTCAGGATCTGTACAGTCATTCCAGCTTGTATTTACAAGGCTGACAATTAATACTGAACAAACAAGAACTCAAACTATGAATTATGAAAGAGCTGCAGCATCTGAAACCACAATGAACATTTGACAGATAAACAGAGCCACAGTGCTTCAGTTTCAGCTTCAGAGTTTGTCATGTCTCTCTCAACTCACCATAGGTTTTTTATTAGTAAGTTTTTATTTTTATCAATTACTAGCAATTTCAGGCAACCCCACTTGAATTCCAGGCGACCCCACGTGGGGTCCCGACGCCAAGGTTGAAAAACACTGGGTTAAAGAGAGTAGGTTAAAGAGAGAGAGAGGGAGAGGGGGAGAGAGAGATTTGAGGAAAAGTGAGGATATAAGTGGAGACACATGGATGCACAGCAAATTGAACTATAATTGTTAAAAACTAAAACTGCTGTTACTAGTATAACTACCAATAACTCGTACAACTATTGGGTCAAAACACAGTAATGTCCCGTCAGAGAGTGAACTTTAATTGATTGCAGTTCCAACATTTATTTCAAAATAAAGTAGCTCCTTGTTTTGGATAATCCCTTATGGTCCAACTAAAGCAAAAAATAAATTTAAAAGTAAAAATGTGGGTCATTTAGCAACAAGAATCTGTCAAATTGTGTCTAAAATGTCCCGTCAGAGAGATTTCGAATACCGTGGTTTGACCCTACCCATAACTGTTAATACTACTACTCCAAGTACTAACAGTGGATATACTAGTACTGCAGCTGTTAGTACCAGTAATAGAAAACTGTACCTTCACAGTAACTATATGATAAACACTATCACAACCATATGGATAAATGAATAAAGATAATGGAGGAGGAGAGATGCAGGACCACAGCAGCAGGTCCAGAGATGATCCAGGGAAAACCTGAGAGGACATAAAGCACAGAGACTCCAGGGAAGAAGTCAAGTCTGAGGAATGGGGGACTGACCGACTGACTGACCTACCTGTCTTTAACATCCAGCCATGCAACACCATGTTCATTTGGAGTGTTTTTATGTTCAGGACCTTTCTAGCACCTGGTGCCCCTCGCTGGATCAACATTGATGGCAGGACCATGGGTCTGACAGTGAAAGGCCTGGAGCATCCACACCGTTATGTTCTGGAAGCAGCTCAGACACACGTCTTCCTGCTCATGAAAAAGGTTTGTGTGGGGTGTAGGGAGTGGGAATATGCCATCATCAACAGTTAGTTCAAAGGATTCAAAGGAGTTTATTTATCATTCCATCACAGAGAAAGAACAGAACTAGTTACTGAGCACCTGTATTAGCCATAGCAAAATAGAATAAATAACTAAGAAATAAATGAATACATAAAAATCGACTAAAATCCAAGTCTAATTTAAAAAAATAAAATATACGTCCAAAATTTAGCTTTAAAATACCTTCATAAAATAATGGCACATTTATAACCCTAACCTAACCTAAACACAGTACACACTGAAGCACAGAACAAAAACAGCAGAGCAAAGTGTAGGGTGCAAAGAGGCTTGTGCAAGAGTCAGTGAATCTGTTATACTTTGAGGGTTCACCGGCTGTACACCATCACTACCATCAGTACAAGTGTCACAAGTGCAATGTAAAAGTGGGATTGGGTTTTATTCTTTACCAGTATCAATCTTTCATGTTTTCCTAAATATTTAAAATTAGACATTGTGCTGTTTCCAAAGGTTTAACATACTATATGGACAAAAATACTGGGACAGTATAGGGATTTTATTGCTAACAGGGCTGGACTATAAAATAATATGATAAATGTCATAAAACATCCTAATTCTAGGATAAATATAATTTCAATTTTGTCTTTGTTGTAATTTTTTTTTTTACACTGTCATCTAAAATGCTTACAAAATTCTTCATAGTTTGCTTTTACTTAATTTTACTTTAATTTTAACACTGACGTTTATTTAATCATTATAGTTGTTTGAAATTCTACCTCTAGATTTCTGAAATATTTGTCATGTTGTTCTGGCCATAAATAATCATTTTAAACCATCACCACTCAATAACCGTTTGTTTCTTCCGAGTTGCTGTTGTTCCAAATTGCTTCCACTTTGTTTTACTTTGTTTATATATATGTATATACAGATGGTAATCATGACATTACATTACCACGCTTGACTTCACTGAGCTCCTGAGAGCAACCTGTTCTTTCACGAATGCTTGTAAAGGCAGTGTGCATGCCCAGGCCATGGAAGTGACTGGAACACATGAAGTCAGAGGTTTGGACAGGTGGTCTAATACTTTTGGTAATAATGTGTATGTTCTAATGAAGACAGGGAGCAAAAAGTGTTAAGAGTAATAATTTCTTCAAATGAGATCTCGTCATAACTAACTGTTGGTATCAAAGGTTAGAGCATCATCTGGTGGATGTTTACGGTAACTGTCACAAAGAACTGTTCAACACTAAAGAGCGAGGTCAAGGGTGTCACTGACGGACAGCCCACTACTTTTTGATTCATAACTTTTGAACCACACAAGTTTAAGACAAATACTAGAAGCACTCGGAGAGCGCAGACCTCCGCCAAGGCTGATCAGTGGCCCCCCCCGTGGGCCCCCCCACGCCAAGGAGGTTATGTTTTTGCCAGGGTTTGTTTGTCTGTCTGTCTGTTTGTCTGTCCGTTAGTGTGCAACATAACTCAAAAAGTTATGGACAGATTTTGATGAAATTTTCTGGTCTGCACCCCCTCCCCGTGGGCCCCCCCACCCCCGATCACCACCAAAATTTAATCATTTCTTCCTTATCCCATTTCCAACAAACCCTGAAAATTTCATCAAAATCTGTCCATAACTTTTTGAGTTATGTTGCACACTAACGGACAGACAGACAGACAGACAAACAAACAAACAAACCCTGGCAAAAACATAACCTCCTTGGCGGAGGTAATTACACATAATTGGAAAGGTCTAAATGCCATCTTAAACAGACTCAAAGGGCAAAATTTTGTTTCAACTATTTTTAAATGAAAAATATCAAAAACTACTGCATCACGGATAGACAAAAAATTCACGTCTATTTTTTGCAAAAATTACAAAGTTCTCCAAAGTGAAGTTTCTATGACATTTTCATCCTCAAATGTATTCAGTGTAAACCTTAAACCTTCTATTTTACAACCTAATAATTGGTTAGAGGAAAAAAATATTTGATCATACATGAATAGCAAGAGTTTTGATAAATGGCAGCGTCACGGATGGGCAACAAAAGTAAATATCAAAATCAAATAAATCATTTTTTTATTTCGGTTATATATATATATATATATATATATAATTTTTTATGATATTTACAACATACAAATAATATTAACATTATATTCAAATGTTTTTGCATAGATATTTGCATTTATTAATTTTAAACTCTGTGTGTTTAGAATCTGACGTAAATAATATAATAGTCAAATTTCAGTGTATTTGGAATAAATTTAATTTATTTATGAGAGTTTATAAAATGAACTCAGATTGATGGCAGAAAACTTTGTCACTTTCCAAACATTCACACTCATAAAACTCCTCAAATTTTTTTTCCCACAAATTCTTTCTCATTTCAAAATTTTCCTGAAAACATAAGTAATTACCTACCCAAAAATGTAAGTTTGGTGTAGATTATTGTAATTACATTTTTTTGACCAGATGTTAACCTTCGCTTGACTTCGCCCTAAAACCTTACACAGTGGGAGAAAAAAAGGCCAGAACAGAGCATTTTAAAGTATAAATAGTAGAAATTCCACCTTAAAGTCAGGTTTAGGATATACACTGTTTACTCTCAATATGTGATTAATACACATAAAGTTGTAAGACACTTTGAATTACAGCATCACCCACTTTCTTTGGTACAGGATACTTTCTTTCGTTACCTCAAGTCTCCAGTGTACAAGGACATTCAGAAGAAGGCACTGAATCCTGAGCCTCATAACTTCAGGTTGGTGAATAATCTGTTCCTGAAACATGAAACAGTGCTAAAAGGAAAAGTGTCCTGTTCTCTAGAAATCTCACAGTTTGAGTGTGGAAGTTTGTTCTTGAGTTTTGAAAGAATTAAACCATTAAATATTCTGTGAATCCTCTCTATCATGGTGACTGTACCTTGTTTTTGTCTCCACCACAGTCCAGCTCAGTTGGAGCAAAACGCTCAGAGTCGAGGCCCTGGCATCCACCCTATCATTCTGTGGCAGCAGGAAGAGGAGGAAAAGGCCAAGGCTGCAGCTGCCTCAGCTCCAGTTGATGTCAAGGCCATGATGAGCAAAATAGACAGGAAGAAGTAGAGACCGTTAAATATTCAGCCCATACACTGTGTATGAAGACAGACGCTGTGATAACCCTCAGAAAGTGAAGCCAGAACATGTCCGTCTTCCCCCGGTACCTGAGCGCAGATGTCTCGATACTCAGCCAAACCAAAACTCCAAATACAGAGACGGTCTTTTTGATCAGTTCACTGTTAACAAATTGTGACTGACAGCTGTAATGACCAATTGCAGTCCTGAAAGCAGATGGGACGCAGTAATGGCATCACGACATCCATCTTTATGCACAGTCTGTGGTTGAACCAGTTACCAAGGCCAACTACTGAAACCAGGCTTCTGTTAGGGTTAGCTTTACTCTGCTTTACTAATACATGTTTGTACTTAGAACATTATGACAGAAGAGGTTCAGAAGATCTCATCAAAATCTGTACAATAATTTTGAACTTTATCTCGCACTAAACCTATATCCTTCAACTGCTCTGGTTTTTGTTCTTCAGAATGTTTTGTCTGTCTTTCAAGAGTCTGACCTGATGAAGACCCACAGATGAAAGATTAAACATTTTCAAGAACAGGAACAGTCCAGTTGAACTTCAAAAACGACTAAGGATGAATGATGACTGGACAAAGGAGAACCTACACACACACTAAATATATACTTTTTTCCAAACCATAATAGGGTACTGAAGCCAAGCTACTTGAACTGTATGATCAAACTGTTTTTAGCTGAAATCATTTAAAAGATGGAAAGGTAATATAGCGGTATTTGTAATGAATATGACTGAAAATAAGTAATACTGTCATACTGAAATGGTATGTCACTGTTTATGTACATTTATCTACAACTAGAATCATCAGTTGGATGTATTGGTGTCCATGTTTCAACAGATATCAGTTTAATTTTTACCAAACTATCTCAACATCAGTGGAATTCATAAGTGTGTCATTTATGCATAAATGGTAAAGAAAGTCCATTTGTACTGTCTGTTAATGAATAAATTCAAGGAGAAAGCATGCTGTAAGTGACTGTTATTGTTGGGTTGTGGGACCAAGGCTATAACACATATTCCTGACAGAATTTAACAAATAAACTAAACTTATGAGAGGTGGAAAAGTTGGCGTATTGACAGTCAGTCAGAAAAACCCACAGTCTGTCTGTAGCTGTAAAAGTCAGTGTTTCTAACTTAGACTCTTTGTTGGAATATTTAGTGATTTTTCAGACCCCTCTAGAGACTAACAAAAAAGCCACTAGTCACTAGTGGCTTTTTTTCACTAGTGACTAGTGACAAAACTATCCCCTTTTTCTGGTGTTATTGGACACTTCTGGAGACTCTGACATGAAGGAATGTACCGTCCCATTGACAATGACAGTTTTCTCTATTCCAGCCTTTTATGGCTCGTGACCCCATTTTAACATCACAAATTTCTGGTGACCGCAGATATTGAAAACAGAGACTTTTTTTTTTTTTTGCTGAAATTAATTTGTTTTTGATCATGTAATAGTTTGCTCTACTATGTTGCAAATAAACATTAATTTTAGAGGACATTTAGTCTATATAATGTATATTATTATGGACGGAGGCAGTAAATCCAGGTGTAGATTACTGCACAAAGGGAGAATTTGATTTTCCTTGGTCAGGATATGTACAGTCAGTCCAGCTTGTTTTTACAAGGCTGACAATTAATACTGAACAAACAAGAACTCAAACTATGAATTAAGAAAGAGCTGCAGCATCTGAAACTGACCACAATGAACATTTGACAGATAAACAGAACCACAGTGCTTCAGTTTCAGCTTCAGTTTCTCATGTCTTTTATGTATTGTGATTGTCTCTGTCAACTCACCATTTATTTTTTATTTGAAAGTTTCTGGGTTTTTTTTTTTTATTAATTACTAGAAATTTCAGGCGACCCCACATGGGGTCCCGACCCAAAGGTTGAAAAACACCACTCTATTGTCCCTTTTTGGTCCGTTTAGATTGTTAATGTAGATCAGGGGTGTCAAACTCATTTTAGTTCAGGGGCCACATTCAGCCCAGTTTGATCTCCAGTGGGCCAGACCAGTAAAATAATAACAGTGAAAAAGTAAAATTATATTATGATCAGGTTTACATCTACAAAGTTTCCTTAAAAATCTGAATAACATGAACAACTTGAATTGTCTTAAGAAAAGCAAGTGCAATTTTAACAATATTTTGTCTCGGTTTATCAGTTTCTTGTTTACACATGTGCATTACAATCACACAAAATATTTAGTAACAGGCAGAAAATTGGTAAAATTGCATTTACTTCTCTTTAGACATTTCTGTTTGTTCATATTTGTTCAGGTTATTCACATTTTTTGTAAAAGTATAGTTTGGTAATGTAAACATTTTCATGTAATTCTACTTTTTTACACCAAAAAAATAAAGGAAAATTTGGTGTTGTCATTTTTTATAGGTTATTATGATAATATTTTACTGGTTCTGACCCACTTGAAATCTAATTGGACTGTATGTGTCTGTATGTGGAACCTGAATTAAAATGATTTCGACACCATTGATTGTTAATATCCTCAGTGTAATTTTTGCATTTCACAAATTCACCCCGTGGGCCTGATTGGACCCTTTGGAGGGCCAGATTTGGCCCCCGGGCCGCATGTTTGACGCCTGTGATGTAGAGTGAAAATTAAAAATCCTCAGGTTAAAAATGTTCGTGTTTTACCGGGACCTGCTGTAGGCTCTTAAGTGGACTGCAAGGTGAAAAATTGAACTGAAGAAAATGACAAACACAACAAAGAAATCAATAACTAACCTAAGTAATTCCTCCTTAGTGTCTTTGTTGGGTCCCTTTAACCTACCCCCCCCCAAAAAAAAAAACAAACAAACAAAAAAACAAAAATTGACAGAGTATAGTTCATTTGTAGTTCTAAACATATTTAAGGTGTTTCTATACTCACTTTTTGTCTCTATCACAGTGTTGTTCCTCTCTCCTACATCGTTCATTATCACATACACATTTCCAATTATGCAGATTCGGTGATGATGTCATTTAGCTACTTCCAATGACTTTTAGGACAGACAATAGATATTCTCCTTTCTGAGGACTTGGAAACACTGAGTTTACACCCTTCCTTCATAGCAAAGGAGGAATATCCTGGAAGTTTCCGCTCATCTTAGTTTCAGGACGAAGGGTGAAGAGCAGCTGACAGTTATGAACAAACCTGACAGAGTCTCTGCTGCTGCACTGCAAAAATCTAAATCCTACCATGTGTATTTTTCTCATTTCTAGTCGAAATATCTCATCAAACTTAAAATAAGACAGAATCACCTAAAGAGTAACTTTTCAGTGAGATATAAGAACTTATTTTTAGACAATATATCTTGAAAATCTTATTTCAAGAAATCTTCCCAAGATAATTTTCACTTGTTCCATTGGCAGATTTTTTTTTGCTTGAATTAAGAAAAAAAAAATCTTGAATTAAGCAAAAAAAAATCTACAAGTGGAACAAGTGAAAATTATCTTGGGAAGATTTCTTGGAATAAAATTTTCAAGAGATATTGTCTAAAAATAAGTTCTTATATCTCACAAGTTACTCTTAAGGTGATTATGTCTTATTTTAAGTGAGATGAGATATTTTGACAAGAAATGAGAAAAATACACTTGGTTAAGTTTTGATTTTTGCAGTGTGTCACAGAGCCCACAGGTGAAGAGGCCCACTGAGGTCAATATCAAAGCACATATCCCCACATACATGTGGGGATCCCCACAAACATGATTCATGTTTAAATGAGCCTTCCTTGGGCTCAAACTACACTTGGGAGGCCCAGACAGTGTGAGCAAATGAGTAGAAGCAGGTGATCAGCTTTGTATTGATCAGCGATGTCAGCTATAGCTGTAGTTAAATCATAAATATGTCCATTTTAAGTTGTTCATTTTTTTCTGATCATGTTTACACTTCAGTTCATCATGGCATATATTATTTACATTTATGTCAGATTTGTGAAGGTCTAACACCATGAGTGTAAGTGTTACATGCCTGAGGGCATGGGTATGTATATGTGTGTGTGTTTCTCCTCCCCTTCTGTTTACCAGGTTGGGGATGGCCTGGTCGTCGGGGTGTGGACATGGTTCTGGGACCTCCTCCGGGGCTGTGCCTGAAGGGGCCGGCTCAGGTGAAGGAAGGAGGAGCAGTCCAATCCTGACCGGCCACAGAGACTATAAATCCACCCCTGCCTCTCTGTCTGGGCTGCTGCTCTTGTTTCTGTCCATGCTTTGTCAGAGCCATTTTGCTCTTTTGTGTCCTACCTTTGTTCTTCTGTGGTGAGTTGAGTTGGGTTTAGTTAAGACAGGGTACCCTATACACTGCAATGAGTATTGTTTTATGTTATACACACTAGATTAGTTGGTTGGTGCCACCCTCTGTATTTCTATTTTGGGACCAGCAAGGAGGTAGATGTTTTTTTTTTTGTCCCACCAGTTTCTTTTGGTAGTGCAGGGGTCACCAGTTAGTTTGGTTTTGGTTTGCTGAGTTTTTTTTATTTATTTTGGTACCACCTTTGTCCAACTGTACTCACCTGGATTACTTTGTTTCATTTTTTGTAAACACCTTGTTTAAAGAAAGCAGCCTTGAATAAACTGGCTTTATTGAGAAACCTTTTTCGTCGTATGCTTTTGGAGACTGAAGTGGTGTGACACCCCTCCCTCTCCTGGACACCTTTATATGGGGGGGGGGGGGGGGTGTAACAGTAAGGCTGAAGACAAGCTTCATGTCAGTCACTGAAGTTGTACTTTAACCCATAAAGACCCAAACAGCCGCGGTGACACAAACTATCTACAGACATAAACTGTTTAATATCTGTTGATCCATTAATCCTATCAATACATGTAAATAATTGGTATAAAATGCAGTTTGTCATCTTTTCATGGTCATGAGATATGATATGATATGACCCATTTGGACGTTCAGAGGCATGGAAACACTGTCATCTTCTACAACATTGATTCACCAGTAAAACCCATAGAGTTGGATCAATGACAGTGGATGGACGCACTTGTTTTTAACTTTCAGTTAGCAATATATTTGCTGAAAAAGTCACTTTTCCTTAATTTTCTTTGTTTTGATATAATTAACTTTGAATTTACTCTGAGTTTTCATGAACATCAACTTGATCAGTAAATTAAATATAGGAAAATACATGATTTACACTAAAAAATGTAAAATACAAAGGATAACATTCTGAACAATACTGGTGATAAATCAGTTAAGAAAGGTAGAAATAAAGACAAAATAATTTGGAAACTGCCACAAAAGTGACACTGGGTCTTTATGGGTTAAAACAGCAGCATAATGTTAACAAAGGTCCAAACTGTCCAACGGTCTCTGTTAACAAAAAGTCCTCTTGTCACAATATTTTCTACTATATCTGAGACTGCTGCAGGTAAAGTTACACTATAACAACTGCCCACAGTGTAAATAATTAACTGACAGTGTTTTTCCCCATAATGTACACCCATTTCTAGTCACTATTGAATGAAGGGAATTCACAGGGTTTGCACACATTTT
Organism: Sphaeramia orbicularis; assembly: GCF_902148855.1. Classification (NCBI taxonomy): domain Eukaryota; kingdom Metazoa; phylum Chordata; class Actinopteri; order Kurtiformes; family Apogonidae; genus Sphaeramia; species Sphaeramia orbicularis. The sequence continues at coordinate 49,840,732 of NC_043964.1, forward strand.
TCAAGGTCAAATTAATGCACTTTTCAAGCACTTTCAAGGATCATTTTCAAATTTTTCCTGCACAGTACCTTATCACCAGGGTAAAATACACATCTACAAGAACATATATACTCATGAATATTTTTTTCACTTTTTATCCCAGTGATGTACATTGTATTATGCTATAAACATCTAAAATTATCTTTCATAATGGCAGAAAGTTTAGAAGTTAAAAGAGAACACAAAGTTTAATCCAAAAAAGGGAAGCCACTTGGCGTTCTTCAGGCACACTGGCACTTTTAAGATAAAGTTTAAGATTAAAGTTTAAGATAAAAATGTACCTGGAGTCGACCTGAGATATTTTTCACCTCTCTGTAAGTAGCTTTGGCTTGAGTTAATATTTAAAAAAATTAATAAATCACAATACAGAGATATAATTGCAAGCATTTTCAAGCACTTAAACAACTAGAAGCACTCGGAGAGCGCAGACCTCCGCCAAGGCTGATCAGTGCCCCCCCCCCCCGTGGGCCCCCCCACGCCAAGGAGGTTATGTTTTTGCCAGGGTTTGTTTGTTTGTCTGTCTGTCTGTTTGTCTGTCCGTTAGTGTGCAACATAACTCAAAAAGTTATGGACAGATTTTGATGAAATTTTCAGGGTTTGTTGGAAATGGGCGCCCCCGTGGGCCCCCCCACCCCCGATCACCACCAAAATTTAATCATTTCTTCCTTATCCCATTTCCAACAAACCCTGAAAATTTCATCAAAATCTGTCCATAACTTTTTCAGTTATGTTGCACACTAACGGACAGACAAACAGACAAACAAACAAACCCTGGCAAAAACATAACCTCCTTGGCGGAGGTAAAAATTCAAGCACTTTTCAGACCTTGAAAGTACAACAATGATACTGAAGCATTCTCAAGGATTTCAAGCATCCATAAAAACCCTGTATTCAGTTAATTGCAGTTTGTAACGTCATCGTTAAATTCCACTACATCTTACACACTTAACCTTTTATTATTCATGTAAGGTGAAGGAAATCACACAAGACAGATTTTCTTCTAAGTCAAAATTATATTTTCTATACATAGTTTATACAAAGCTTCTGCAAAAGCAAATAAACAGTCTGAAGCTACAAAGTGTTATTTGGCCATGCCAGACAGCCAGCTGAGTTTGAATAATGATGGACTGGCTGTGTCTTCTTCCTGATTTGCAAGCTGTCTGAACAGGCTGCCCGGCCGAAGGCTGTCCTCAGTGTCTGCTGTGGAGACAGCCGGAGTCTGCTGGAGGAGGGACAGGAGTCACAATGTCACTGATGTTCTGGTATGTTTTCACAACTACTACATTATAACAGCACATGACACCACTGTCTACTGAGCCTGACACATACAAGCACACTCCAGGTCTATTCACTGCAAAAATCTAAATTTTACCAAGTGTATTTTTCTCATTTCTAGTCCAAATATCTCATCACACTTAAAAGGTGCTGGAGACTTTCATGACCATTTTTTAATCAAATCTGTAAAACCTCAGTCATATCCTCAGTATCACGAATCTGTAAGTCTTTCTGTGATTACTCACCTGAATCTCTTGCATTACAGTGAGCAATTTCAAAGTGTCATCCACTATAAACAAACCGTGTGTTTACAAACCGACCCGGGAAGTCACTCAGGCATCTTCGGACTTTTGTTGTGACGTGCATTGTAGAAAACGGACGTTCGCGCAGCCACCTGACAGAGGCAGCGGCAGCACGACCACATGGTATTATACGGATGAAAAAAACAAGCAGAAACGGCTGGAGGAATATGTATAGAAGGAAGGGAGTTCCTGCTGTTTCTGATCATGTAAGGTGGCTGCGCGAGCCTTCGCTTTCCACAATGCATGTTGCAACAAAATTCCGAAGATGCCCAAGTTACCGGCTTGTTTGTAAACACATGGACTGTTTATGGTGGATGGCACTTCGAAATTGTTCACCGTGATGCAAGAGATTCAGGTGAGTAATCACAGAAAGACTTACAGATTTGTGATACTTAGGCTATGACTGATGTTTGACAGATTTGATGAAAAATTGGTCACGAAAGTCTCCAGCACCTTTAAAATAAGACATAATCACCTAAAGAGTAACTTTTCAGTGAGATATAAGAACTTATTTTTAGACAATAGATCTTGACAATCTTATTTCAAGAAATCTTAACAAGATCATTTTCACTTGTTCCATTGGCAGATTTTTTTTTTTTTTTTTTTTGCTTAATTCAATATTATTTTTGCTAAATTCAAGTAAAAAAAATCTGCCAAAGGAGCAAGTGAACATTATCTTGGTAAGATTTCTTGAAATAAGATTTTCAGGATCTATTGTCTAAAAATAAGTTCTTATATCTCACTGAAAAGTTACTCTTTAGGTGATTATGTCTTATTTTAGGTGTGATGAGATATTTTGACTAGAAGAGAGAAAAATACACTTGGTAAGATTTTGATTTTTGCAGTGTTGTGGAAGATTGAAAGTAACAAAATAACAAAAAGTATGATATACTCTGAGCAACAAAGGTTTCTTCCACGGTGGCTAGATTCTGTATGTGTATTGGACTATGAGTTAAAAAATAAACTTACAAAGCGCTGTAAAAAAAATGTCTTTACACATGGAAGTGAGTCAGCATTCTGCATTTTCACTTTTGTTTTGTACAGTGCCTGATATAACGTTTGTGGATAATACAGGCTTAAGATATTGTCTTGTGTTGTTGCATGACATAACCTTACAGAGTAAATGCCCCACTCATTGTTTTTAGCCTTTTTGCTGTCTTTAGAGGCTTTTGCCAAAAGGTAGGATGGGGGCAAGATTAAAAGAAGGGTCACCGTAAACCTGCCCTATTCCACTGCCTTTGGTCTCATGATTAAGCAGGTCGGACTCAGAGGATGATTAGATTAGCAAAAGCTGAAAGCAGGGGGGACTGCAAACCCATACCGTTGTTGACATCTAATATAAAGACAACAGAATACTAAAGGGAAGCTAAAATATAAGATTGTAGCTTAAGTCTGGTTTATTGGTTCATGCTAGATTTTGGATGAATCCCAACTTGAGCTGCAAACATTTATAAACATTATTTCAACTGACAAATGCTAATTTTTACTGTGTGTGTAAACTACTAGATGGGACTGGCCCTCTCCAACACTGCAGAAAACCCCAGGCTCACTGCTGTTGTGCTGTCTCCCCGTAAAACTCTTCTGTTAATGGTTTGATCCTGAGCTGGTGGCTATAAAAAGTCCACACACTCCTGTTAAAACGGTTGGTTTTTGTGATGGAAATAGAATAAAACCAAAGAAAAACTATGTCCCACATTTAAAGTAATGAATGACAATACACAGAGGGTGGGAAAATGTTCAGGGGGAAACAAACTTACTGATAAAAATGGGGAAAAAAAAGGTCTGATGATTTACTGTGGTTTACTTTTTTATATTTAATATTTAATAGGAGTGTGAAGACGTACTGCACTTTACAAACCCAAGCAAAATGTGGGCGATTAGTGGGAAGATAGCAGAACAGCATTTATTAGCTTACAGCCACCCAAATGTAAAGGTTTAGTAAATGAATACCAAACAATCACACTGCAGGAAAACCACTACTGACAATAGGACAAGAACACACACCACACACAACATGTGCACCACACTGATGAACTTGCCTGAGTTTCTCGCACTCACAAATGCTGGGAAGGCAGAGGATGTAACAGACAACATTTACCCAGAGTGTAACAATCAATGAGACCCAACAAAGAAGTGAACATACTTCATTATGTTAACATTTGGGAGACTAAAAATCTCAGTAGAACTCAGAGCAACATTTGATCTGTTACTCACCAGCTGATGAGCAGGGTCCGAAGGCCTGGTGGATGACTTGGATTTACGTGGATTTGATGTGCTGAGGGGCAGCAGCCCAAACCTGCAGAGGACAGAGCAGTTACGATACAGATGAATGGACAGACCAACAAAGAAGGTCCAGCATTGCCTCCTTCCTGTCCGTGTGTTCAGACTAAAAATGAAGCTCAATTACATACAAAGTCAATGCGAAGTGTAATGAGCACCTCCCTGTGTACTGTTGCTTTAAATAATTTTGGTTATTATGGTGACGCACACCGATGTGAGGATGTAACCTGTACACCTGGAGGTCAGACACGAGTTGCTAACTGTACGATATGCTGCTTTTGTTTTATAAGTTGGGACTCTCAAAACTCTTTATTTACTTTTTCCACAACAGAAGTGTGCTTATGTGACATGTGAAGAATGTCTGAACTTCCCTGCAAACATTAAACGTGCAGTGTGACGGTAAAGAGCTGTTTTGAGTCAGTATTTTCAAGTCTTCTGACTCGTGAAGGCTTCCCTGACCACTACAAAAGACATAATAAAAATATACAAATTCACAAGCTGAAATGTCACATTGAAATTTCATTTTCATAGACTTTCACAATGTGTAACCCACTTTTTGTCAGTCAATCACAACTGAGATTCTCCAGGAAGAATCACAAATACAGGCTTACATTTCTATATTGTGTAATGAGTCATTACAGCCATCTACTTTGTTTTTAATGGCATAATAAGCATCTTCCCATATGTTCATCCATCTCATGGCAACACACGGATTGTCACCAAAAGATTAACCTACTTTACACATGGTTTTAAACATCGCCTTTCATAAAAGTAAATAAACACTGTACACAAAAGTTTAAATCCCTTGAGAGAAACAACAGAATCCGGTGTAAATCCATTCAACCACGTTTCTAACAGTAACATGAGACTCCTTTCCTTATATGCTCTCTGGAGCTGGATCAGTACCATGAGCTCATCAGTCTTCTTGGAGAGAGAACGGACATTTCTCATAATAACGGAGGGTAAGCATAGCTGGTACCTCCGTTTCCTCTACTGGAGATCTTGTCCTGCTCTGCAGCCTCATCTTTTGTCTGCAGCGATCAAGTCATACTGTGCAATTGGTCAGAAATTTAAAGTGGGTGTGGTTAATGCAGAAAAGCGAAGGACCACCCCAGCGTCTGGCATTTAGAATAGAACAGAATGCCTTTATTGTCATTATACATATGTACAACAAAATTAAAAGAGACAACTCTCTAGTGGTGAGTAGCGCAAAACAGTTTAAAAGAAAAGTGTAACTGTATATACAGAATAAAAACAAGCAAGGAAAAAACACGCTGACAAAGCAGAAAAGAGCTAAAACACGCAAAACCACTGGGAGAGTTGTCTGACTGCTGCACTCCTGCGCGCCACCATTTTCCCACCATTTGAGTTTCTCGCTAAGTATGAAATGTCTTGGCCAGAACAAACTTTACTTTTTTTTTTTCTTGCCATCTCGGGAAAACTATTTTCTGTGCTCTTGAACATGGAGTATATAGCAGGTTTAACGGCTGATCTGTGGTGTAGACAATGAAGCTGTGACTGAAGCTGAAAGAGTCCCTGATGCAGTTCCAAAAAGTTCACAAAACAGTCAGAGGCAAAACCCAAAAATAATAAAAGCAGTCTCTGTGTGCCCAATTTCAACTGGACATGACCATATTAAAGAAAAAACAAACATGTCAAAAAAGAAAAAGACTAAAATGAAGAAAAGAGTGGGGAGAGCTGCTGTAACCTGCTGCTCATGTAGTGCCATCTTGAATTAATTAATTATGAACCAAGTTAGTACTAGTGTTACCTTCTGTAGCATTAACTCCCATTTTGTTCTGTGAATATTCACATATAATGAAATACTCAAAAAACCTCAGTGGCTGTGCTTGTGCATGGGGTAAAGCACAACTGAGCACAGCCGAACTAAGACCAAGTGGAATTAAACAGAGAGAACTCAAAATGTGGACAGGGTTTCATATCATAACATTATGATAAAATCTGTGATGTGCCACCCTGTGTCTTATTTCTTATGTGAATAAGTGATGTGTCAGCAGCTGTCGGGCTATCAGTCAGTCTTGTCTGGAAAGTGGTAATTATCAAGAAGAATGTCACTTATAATAGAACTGAAACTGTTTCATATTTAGGAGTAGTATTATAATAGTCTGTTTCATGCATCTATTGTGTATAAAATATCATGAAAGCTCCCCTTGTGCAGAACAAGGCTTCTAGTCTTGTCGTTCATGCAGCGTCATTTCAAACATGTATGTTTTATTTGGTTCAGTCGACAGCTAAATTTAGCTAAACAAGAAAAGCTTTTTTATTATACATTCTCTTCAACCTGGCTGAAACCACTACAGAAGTTTTCACTTCAGATCCTCTGATGCCAATAGTTCAGTACTTTTTTAATCTTACACAGAGTTCTCTTGATTCATTAGAAACCAGCATTGAGTTCTGACCTGATCTGACTGCTGGCTAGCGGGAGGATGTTGTATGGTTCCTGGGAATTCACAGTGCTGGTCCGTAAGGAAAACTGCTTCTCAGAGCCTGTGAGCAGCCCAAGCAACACCTGAAACACAGGCTTCTGTCAGCATTTACAATGTGGTGACCTGCAAAAAACCAAGACTCTTGTATTCAGAAGAAATGTCACAGTACCGAAGTCCTCTGGGACAACCGGTTCAGGTTAGCATTTAGCGGTGGTGTGAACACATCCAGGTCAAAGGGGTCAATGAAACTCTCCAACCAATCACAGATTTCTTGGATTCTGGAGAAAAACCAAAGAGTTAGGAGCTTTCTAGTGTTTTCGTGTATGGCAGACTATAAGCTGTAAACATATTCAATCATCTGATGCATTATAATATCATTTTTTTACTTAGATAGGCTGATAGAAGAGTGGTACTTTCTGCGAGTTACCTGGGGTCTTGGTGGGACCGAGAGCTCTTGCCCTCCTCCAGTCTGCTTCCTAGTGTTGCGTTGAGATAACGAAGGTCAAACAATAACTGCAAGGCTCTGTTCTGAGTCATGGGGAACACTCCATCCTGGTGGATGGAAGGACAAACAAAACAAAACAGAGAAATTTGTGAGAGTCGTATCAGAGTCCAATGTGGAGATCCTTTCTGCTTCCACTCTCCCCCATTGATCTTCCTTCTGAACGACATCTTTGTACTTTTTACTACCTCGAAGGCTTGCTTCTCCTTTCCCCCAACTAGCAAAAGCTTAGATGCTGAAGCCAGGCCATTTTGGTCATCACTTAAGAATTAATACCAAACCATTGTGCACAGCACCAAAGTTATCATAACTAAATGACTTTTTCTAAATGTAATAGTTGCATTGGTCCCAAGTGGACTTCCCTAGTAAGTTTTGGTTACTGTGGGTCATACATCTTGGGTCTTGCTTTTTTATTATCTGCTCTACACTTTCATTTTTTGTACACAGGTAAGATAATAATAAAGGTCCAAAAATACATTTGCACAGCCCGACTGAAAAAAAGTTGCTACCTGAATTTAACTAAGCAAATACTTCAGATCATTCCATTCCTTAATTACTGCAGTGATTAATATGTTTAAGCAGATATAAGTTCTTTAACTCTTAACTGATGATTGATTGATTGATGTATTTATTTTGAATATGAATGTCAAAACAGAAGAAAATAAATAAACAAAACACTTAAGCATAAGACATATAATACATTTTCGAAAAGGAGTGAGAAGAAGCATAACTTATAAACTCCCACCCCTTCTCTTTAAATAATAACAGTAACAATCTTCCTGGTCTAAGCATATCTATACTATATACTATAATATGACTGATACTTATTATTAAGTAATAATAGCTTCTCATCATCAGTCAACACAACCATTAGTTTGCTACAGAGCAAAGGACTGGAAGACTGGACTGTGAAGAAAGGGAAAAAGGTCATGTGGTCTGATGAGTCCAGACTGACCCTGTTTCAGAGTGATGGTCCATTAGGGTGAGAAGAGAGATGGATGAAGTGATTACCCAACATGCCTAGTGCCGATAGCACAAAGCTGTGGGGGCAGGTCTAGGTTCATCAACATTATGTATCAAAAAAATGTGTCCAAAAACATGTGTATGACCTGAACATACTGAACGGCCAGGTTTTTCATCAGTGGATTTTTTTTGGTATTCTGATGACACAGGATACCAGGAGGATGATTAAAGAATGGTTCAGGGAGCATGACACATCATTTTCACATATGGACTGGGCACCACAGACTCCAGACCTGAACCCCATCGAAAATGTTTGGGGTGCGATGGAGAAAACTTTACATAGCAGTTAATTCTTCCATCAGCAATCCATGATCTTACTGAAAAATATACTGAACTCACATCATGACAGTGTATAGGCATCTAGGGTGTGGCTGGATAAAGGATGCTACAGTGAATGCATCATATCACTAGGGATGTAACGATTACCGATATAACTATAAACTGCGGTAAAATTGCCAACGGTTAGTATTATCGTTTAAATTTTAATTATCATGATAACCGTGTTTGATTACCTCATTTTTCCGGAGAAAACACCTATGTAAAGATCTGCTTTTATGTCAAATATTGAGTATAGTTTTAATTTAGTCAATTTTAATTGTATATACCTAATATTTGGAACCAATATTCACTTTTAAAGTCTTTGAAAAGGTTCGTTAAGCATCTTTGTGTTATTTATGCAATAAATTATATACATTTTTCAAATTGGATTTTTTTTTTTTTTTTTTTTGTGTGTTTTCTGGCCTTTTATGTTGATATAGTAGGTTAAAGTGAAAAAAATAATAGATGATATAAATGAAGTTGTGCTGAAAAAACAGATCCCAAACATGGGTATAGTAAACATTTGTTTATATAGTACATAAAGGCAAAATCAAAAGGACTGAAAAACGTCCAAAATAGGCTCGGACCCCTTGGGGTTAATATTTGAATGTTTCTGCCAACAGAAAGTGCATTGTGCCAATTATTTTATTTGTTTGTTTTTTTTTGTTTCTTTTTTTTCAAATTACAACTTGGTTAAATTATTTCAGTGTGTGTATCAGTACTTTTTGAACATTTTGAGCACAATTTCGAAAATACCGTGATAATAATGATATTAATAATGATAATTTTGGTCACAATAACCGTGATATGAAATTTTCACATCGTTACATCTCTACGTATCACATAGCAAAAGGCGGTCCAATTTGACTTTTTTGGGGGCAGGCCCACCTCTGTGCCCTAGTCTTCCATGAACATAATGGAAATGCTTTAATAATATCAACTGAATGCACAGTTTTCAATCAAATAACATCAAACTGTGTGAATTATGTACACAACCTTCCTGTTTTCCTTACCTTGTATCGTCCCTGCTGTGTAAGACTCTGATAGTGATTCAAGACCTGAGACAGACAAGTCTGCAGGAGCTCTTGCAGGGTGGGCCGTGGCAGGGCGTGCCCCCCCACTCGATTCACCTCCACACACAGCTGGAACAGCAGCGACTGAGCGAACCAAGATGGCTGCACAGAACAAGAAGAGTCACATGAGATCACTAAGTGGGTTTTAGAAATTATTCACCTATCTGTGTGTCAGTGTGAACATGTGGAACCTGGATAGGAAGACGGATTTTTGACGTGACGCTGCTCCCTGACTCGGCCTCTTCCTGGATCTCCAGGTCCTCCCAGTTTGTTGCTGTTGTGAGGATCGCACTAGCGGATTCAGCATGGAGAGCTGTGCCAAACTTGTCCAGCAGCGCCTGTTACAAAACAAGTGTTACTGAAAAAATTCAACATAATATGAGGCTGATATAGCAAACATGTTAGCAAACAGCAGCTGCCAGAGTAATGTTAGCATACATTTAAAGCAGTGCTTATATGTACCTGACAGAAAGTTCAATATTCATTTTCTTTGTTTCAGCTGTTGCAAATTTTCTGTTTTCCATTGACCCTAGCTAGTTACTAACAACACCACAATTTAATTGAGCTTTTTTGTTTTACTGTGGTCAATTGTCTGAGGACAGTACAATTTATGGACTATACTACCAAAGCTTTTAGCTATAGATAATAAAATAGACCACAAAATACAATTTTTGCATTCATGCCATGCAAATGTTGACTTGTATTTACTTAACTAACATGCTATCTGAACCTCTGTATTTGGTCTGTTATATTGAACTCATGGCAAAAATCCTTATTAATCCAAATGGTCTTGTTTATCACATGATGACAGAAACTTAATTTCTCTAAATCACAGGTGTCAAACATGCGGCCCTGGGGCCAAATCCAGCCGGCCAAAGGGTCCAGTCTGGCCCTTACGATGAATTTGTGAAATGCAAAAATTACACTAAGATATTAACAGTCCTTTTTTTTTAGGTTCCACATTCAGACCAATTCAATCTCAAGTGGGCAGGACCAGTAAAATACTATTATAATAACATATAAATAATGATAACTCCAAATTTTTTTCTTTGTAAATGTAAATATTTTCATGTATTTACACTAAAACAAAGTATAATTTTGCAAAAAATGTGAATAACCTGAAATGTTTTAATATAAGTACAATTTTAACAATATTCTCTCTGTTATTACATGTTTTGTGTGTTTGTAGATCCACTGTAATCTGGAAGTTATATTGTACATGTGTAAACGATAAACTGAGGTATAATATTGTCAAAATTACACTTATTTTTTCAGTTTGTTCATGTTATTCACATCTTTTGAAAGGATAGTTTGTAGATGTAAACCTTTTCATAATGTACTTTTGTAATGTCCTTTTACTTTTTTCACTCTAAAACAGAGAAAAGTTTGGAGTTGACATTATTTATATATTATTATGTTATTATTTTACTGGTTCGACCCACTTCAGATCAAATTTAGTTGAATGTGGCCCCTGAACTGAAATGAGTTTGACACCCCTGCTCTAAATCTTAAGGCCAGAGTTTGAGGTTGTCATGTCACTTTTTCACAACTGTTGTTCACATATTAAAAATAGATGGGAGTTTGTAATATTGTCACTGTGTGTTAAAAGATGGTTTCTGGAGTCAGATGGAACTAAGAACATCAGCCTCAATGCAACTAAATCTTCCTTTCTTCAAAAAGGGGCATATTGACAGATTATCTAATTACATATACTGACCAAAGAGATGAAGAATACCCTTCCATGGGGAAATTCTACAAGTTTCACCCAACTAAAAACCTGCCCTCAGTCAATATTCTGTGTTTAGCAAATTATTCAGCCACAAACTCCATGCACACATCAACATTTCAAACAATGTCTAACTTTGGAGAGGGCGGAGTTCCATATCCGGTAGGCCTCCATGCTGCAGTTGAGAAGTTCCTCCTTCAGCTCTGCCCACTTGGCCTGGGCAGGGCTGACCTCCGCCGTGGGCCTGGCTTTGCCCAGTTTCTTGCCTTGTCTTGGTGTCCCCTTGACTGGGACCTCAGTCATGTTTTGTTTTCCCAAAATGCAATTCCTCAGGTTTGGGCAGAGTTCACCCATGGATTGGCATAACCTGGCCATGAAAAGGACTGAACTGAGGCGGGTGGGACAGGGTTGTGGTGAGGCTGCAGCTAGTTCTGAGCTGATGGAGGATAGGATGTGACGAACACATGCTACGCAGCCTTCACGTAAAGCCTCCACTGCCGGTGAATCCATGGAGCGGTTAAAGGAAGAGACTGATGAACCCTCAGCAGGCTTAGAGGAGGAGACTGTGGTGATGGAGTCAGATCCTGCAGAGGAGTGAAAAAAAGACATTAGAGTAAAAAGTCATTAATATATTATTAAGGTGCAGGAGGTCAAGGGACTGTGGAAGTCCCTGGTAAAGAGTTTGGAAATAGTGACTGGAATGGAATCATGGATAAGCTGGTTTGACAAGTCACTGTGGTTGTCAGAATATGTCACTGGATGGGTGTCAACACAAGAAAATAGGTTTGGTCAGTTTATGGTTTATTCTGTGAGGACAGTGGACACTAGCACTGAACACAAAGGGGTAAAATCCCATATTTATCAAATTTTTTCACTCACATTTAAATGTGATTCCCTAATAGTATTGATTCAATTATTTTCTACTCAATTTTATTACCTGACACTGTTTGAGTTCTCATTGTAACCCATCATGTCTGGACTAGGTAAAAACTACTACAACATTCTCTTCGATACAAACACAAAATTTCATCTTTGTTAAAACATCTGCACCACCACCTTTACCATGACATGGTTTTGCAATAATCAGCAGTATTGGATATGAAAATATAAAACTATATAACAATCAACCAGTCAGTCATCTTCTGAACTGCTTTAACCTCAAGAGGGTCAAAGGGGTGGTGGAGCCTATCTCAGCTATCTATGGGTGAAGGCAGGGTACACCCTGAACGTATCACCAGTTCATCACAGGACTGACATATAGAGACAAACAACCAGTCACTCTCACATTCACACCTATGGGCAACCTAGATTAACCAATTAACCTGCATGTGCATGTCTTTGGATGGTGGGAGGAAGCCGGAGTACCTGGAGAGAACCCGCACAAACACGGGGAGAACATTCAAATGTGAAGTTTGCATGCTCTGTTTCAACTGTGAAGAAAAGACTTCCAGTTGCAGGTTTGATGGGTCAAGTTGCAGCAAGAAAGCCATTGCTGAGACTTCAGAATAAGAAAAAGAGGCTTGCCTGGGCCATGAAACACCGCCAGTGGACTACTGAAGACTGGAAGAAGGTGTTATGGACTGATCAAACCTGCAACTGGAAGTTTTCTCTTCACAGTGGAAACTCAGACTTGCTTACTACGACCACTGCTGTGCTTGAAGCTGTTGTCCTGTCAGTCTCCTCTCACGCCAGCTGTTGACTGTCATAAACTTGTCTTCTGATTCTGTTGTGGCTTTGGCTCTGCCAGACCTCTTCCTGTCAGCATTTCCCCCAGTTTCTGAGTGCCTTTGGATGGTGAAGGAAACTGGACTTACTGACACCTGGACTTTCTTGGACATTTCTCTGTAGGACAGACCTACATTTTTAAGTGTTCTGATGGTCTGTCTCTCTTCTATCATTAATTGCCTTTTCCTCTTTTCCATTTTTATAGTAACACACTACTTTCTGCAGTACAATACTGTTCAAATAATGCTCACAACGGTATGGTACCAAAGTGTGTTCCAACACTACTTTTCTGCAGACACAGAGGGTTGGAAGGAATTCACAAACGTTGGGACACCTGTAGGAATGGGTAGCACCAACTTTCGAGGCTTGATCAACCTCCATTGCATCAGAAGTGCTTTAAGTTGTTAACCCATTTCGTGTTTGCCTTTTTGTATAATTCTGAAATGTACATTATTTTTCCGTTTTGTTTAACCTTACCTTTTTTTTTTTTTTTTTACCTCTGGCAGTTCACCGCTTACCTTTGTACCATTTCAAGCTGTTCATTGGACTTCAGCTGCTTGAATTTCAATAAAAAACTGGAAAAACTGGGGTGTTCTAAAACTTTTGATCAGTAGTGTACATGATTTGTGAAGGCGCCATTGAGTATTGTAGTTTGGCCACAATGACTGAACTTTGTCAGTAGTAGTCACATCGCCGATATTGCCTCTAACTTTGAACCATGATGGAGGTATTAACAAAAAATACTAAGAAAAAAAGTTCTATAATAACAAAAAAAGACAAGACTGAAGTTGAATCAAACCCAAACGCATCACTTAGGTATACTTAAGTATAAGTACCCAGTATTCTACGGTTAAGGACAAGGACACGGAGTTGAACTGCCCATACCTGTGTCCTGTGAGGTAAGGTAATGTTGGAGGTCCTCCAGCCTGGCCTTCAGTTTGGTGTCCATAGAGGAGCAAAAGTTTTGAACACATGGTGTCAGAGCCTGGGTTTTCATGGCTAGACCACTCCTCTGCTGCTGCTGCTGCCCCCGCTGGGTCACGGTGACCCACCCCGCATCGTTCAGCAGGTCTCCTGGAGACTCCGACCACAGGAAGGAGGCCACATCTACCTCATACTTGGCCCCTTGACCAGAGTTTGGGCTAGAGCTGGTGCCTGAAGAGGCATGCATGGTTTGACCCTCCAAATCCCTCACAGCCGAGGTAAGGAGTTGGACGGAGCTTGACGCGATGGCTTCAGTTTCTTCTTTGGTAATGACCTTGGGGAATAAAATTAAGGAATCGTTTTTACTTAGCGAGTGAAAAAAAATCAGGTACACAAAACGTCACATTTGCATCAACTAGTAACTTAGTGCATTTCCATCTTAGGAACAACACCCTAAATTGACTTTATTGGACTTAATTTTACTCCACAAAGGCCCTTAGTCTGGGAGGTGTACTTTCTAGGACTACAGGAACTTAACAGGGTGGGCTGACAGCTACCAACATTTTTGACTGATCAGTTTTTATAAATATTTTAATTCTTACTGTATAGACAGTTTTTCTTTGTGCTGTAAAACATTACCCTGGAGTTATAGAGGACAGGATGTCACAGACGGACAGATGACTAAATACAGGCTTGATAAAAGTGTTTGGTGTACAGTTACATGCAAACACTGTAAGTAAAGCCTTGCAGCCCTTTTTATGTGAAACAGTGGAAGAAGCACAGACAAAAACTGTTTGAAGGAAAGGTTTACTTCCTTGGATCTGATGTCTAGGACTAAAAAGTTTGCATAAACTGGATGGACACACAGTTTTATAGGTAACATAATTATAAAAAAAAATGCTAACCTGCAGACGCTTAATGAAGAGCTGCTGCAGGAAATCATTCCACACAGCCAGGGGGCGCTCCAGTAGGCACTGACACACAGTGTTCCAGTGCTGACTGATTGAATCTGTGGACAGGAGGTCCCACACAGCATCTCTGATAGCTGCCAGTCCCTTCAGGCTCTTTACATAGACCAGAACGTTGCCAACACCATGGCAGATGTCCTCCTTACAGCTGGAAGATACCCACAGGGGATTAACACATTAGTTCAGGTGTTCCTCTGTATATTACATGCATCTGTAAAAACTGGAGCTGGAGCTTACGTATCAATCCACTGCTGCAGGGTGTCCCGGAGCTGCTCTCTCTGGATTGGCTGAGCTAGAGTGCGGAGGGCCGGCTGGAACTCCGTAACAGAGGGAGGCAGGTACCTGAACCAGCTGCCAGTGCTCGCCTCCCCCTGCAACACCCTTCTGCCTTTAGCTGAGGAGAGAGGACAGGTTTGGATGCACCATGATGTCAGAAACTCTGTTCAAATGTTGCCCTGGTGTGGTTACTGGCGAATGAATCATGACAGTCTGACTTGTAGAATCCTCCTTGTTTGGTGTGGGTAAGAGGGATGGTATTTTGACACATGCTCTTCAGTACCAATGGATTTTGTTTTGCTGGCTAAGGATAAATGTAAATATATCAATTGTAATTCATGTCATAATCTGTAGTAGAAAAGCAAAGTGGCCTCTGTTTGTGTGCATGTGTGTGTGCCCAGGGATTCACACAAAATCTGGGAAGAGCTGAATGCTGTAGTTTGGCACACCTAAGAATTTTTGGTCAAGGAACAGACTAGCAAAAATGGTAAATTAATTAGGCCAATATTTTGGGAGATATTAGTAATTTTGGAATATAATAAAATTACAACCACGTTGCTATGGCCAGAATGCTTTGGCGGTGACTGCTGGACAAATGGAGTACAGCATGCACGAATGCACAGCAGCAAAAAAACTACCACATTTAGAACCCATGGATCCCCACGGGTCAATGCACTAGTTCAAGTTTATAAGTGACCCAAACCCCTGACCCAGAGTTGAGACCGGGATGCAGACGTGCAGTCTTACATACTTCTCTGCACTTCCAGAGTGGCTGCCTACTGTAAACCCTATAGAGACCATGTCTGTCCTCCAACCATCTAAAGTTAGTGTATTTGAAGTAAAGAGAAAAAAAAGTTTAAAAAAAAAAGTAAAGAAAAAGAGTTGTACACAAAAGCCTAATAAAAATTAACACCACTGCTCCAACAGTCGAAAAACACAAGAAAATAAAATGTGGCCTTCTGAACATTAGATCTTTATCATTCAAAGGTGCACTAATAAATGATATTATATCAGATTATTAAACAGATTTATTCTGTTTGACAGAAACCTGGCTTTGTGAGGAGGAGGAGTATCTGTCTCCTGCCTCCATCATCATCACTCGTTTATCCATATGCTTGTGATAGTGTTTATCATATAATTACATAGATGGTGGAGGTTTTTATTATTGGTACTAACAGAATAAATAATATTCTACAAACACCTGCAACAGTAGCTCTGGAATATCACAAAAAGTAGACAAAAAGGACGACATATGCATTTGAGAGTACAATCAAAATATAGCATTAATTTGATTTTAAAAACTTGTTTGTTCTAGTAGTAGTGTGCTCCAGCGTGGGAAGCCAAGTAATGCTGCTAATGTTTGCTTTAAGAAGGGAGTATTTGCTATTGTGCATTGGTTAACCACTAAAATCTCTTGCGATTTGCAGGACATGTCAGCATCTTACCTGCTGCTGAGGTGGAGGTAACATTCTCCAGGATGGAGAAGAGCATGCCACAACTCAGGGCTCCCTCTCCTGGTCGGGAGCTTCCCTCAGGAGGAAGGTAGAAGACAGCGTAAGCCTGGAACAGAGTGGTCACCAGCAGCTCCACCAGGCTGCATACCTGAGCCTTGATCCCAGTACCTGAACAAAACAAACAGGTTCAGCGACATGTCGCTGACAGATCATGTTTCTACATAAAGGGACATTTAATAAATAATAATAACCTACATTCTAATGTGTTTCATGGGATATTTACAGCAGCAAAATGCATGCAGTGTTACCAAGAACAGTACCATGTTGTGGCTGGTTCAGCAGTTGATGGATAGAAGCCTTCCGGGCCAACAGGAAGTCAGCCAGGGCCTGGCGTGGCGAGCTGCCCTCCAGGAGCATAGTGGACACCAGAGCCTCAGCGATGGCCTGGTCCGACACAGCTCGGCCCTGCAGCAGAGACCTGCTCTCCAGAAGAATGGTGGACCTGGGGAAGAACAGGCCACTTATTTATCTACAAGTTATGAGATAGCTTTCTAGAAATGGGCCCACTGACAACATGGACCTGGCAGACCAGAAAGTACTGAGTGGTAGACTGGATCAGCGGCACAGTGGTGCAGTGGTTAGTGCTGTCACCTCACAGGAAGATGGGTTTGATCCCAGACATGTCCAAAGACATGCACCCGTAGGCATCAATGTAAGAGTGAATGATTGCTTATCTGTCTATGCCAACGATGAACTGACATGTCCACTGACCACCATGACCCTCTCAAGGATTAAGTGGTTTGGAAAATGAATGAATAACTGAATGAGCAAAAGTGATTCCCTTCTCTACTGTTTTTACTTCATTACTGCTGCTACATTTATGATGAAGCAGTGCAAAAATACACACAGCGGTATTTTGCTCAAAGATCTTGAGGGGAATCGATCCAAATATTTCTCTGTGCAACCAACAGCTCAAAGATCACAGTGATGAAAATAACTGGAATTAAAAGCAGCAAAGTTTCACAATTTAAAAGCTACAACCCAATCCATACTTATGATTGTGATTATATCATGATCATTTTCCTCTTTGGATTGTAAACCATAGTTTTTAAGAGTTTATTTTGTTTACAGTGATAAAACACAAAATATTTCAGTTTCATTTCATTGTTTTGTGTAACTGTATTAATGCATAATTTCAAGAAAAATAATGTATCAACAAGTTCTGTTGTTTGGCAACTGTCATGTCTGCCAATTACATCAGAAACCCCCCTAGCTGATCTTCAGCCTCACCTGAAATGACCTGTAGTAGCCACCTGTCGGACCAGAATGGGGAAGCGGGCCAGGACGGGGCTGTAGTGGCCTCCAGTGGTGGTGGTCTCCAGCTGCAGCAGGCTGTGCAGGTGACAACAGAGCAGGTAGAGCTGGGTGGCCTGGAGATACTGCGATGCCTCCATGGCACTCCAGATGCGCTCTGGGATCTCTAAGAGGAGCTTGATTTGAGAGGCCATGGTGTAGAACTTCTCCTGCCACTGCTTCTGGCTCTGCAGTGGGGTGACACAAGAAAAAAGGGAGTATTATGAGAATTAAATGCACACAAATTAAGTAATCAATGCATCTGTTTCATTCACAAATATTACAATTTTATGATTAAGTGTATATCATCAAATCTATATGTCAAGCAGAATAAAACTTTAGACAAGGATAGGCTATGAACTGACAATGTGTTCAAGTCAAATCTAACAGGTCCACCAGCATGACTTCTCTCAAACAGGATTTAATTTCTCCTTCTGGATATGTAGGCATTGTTCAGATACTCATCCTCTGTGTAGTCGTGGATGGAGTATTCAGATTACTTCGTCATAATTTTCTATTACTATAATTATCATTATTAGGTATTCAGCTTGTCCATTTCAACCTGTAGGAAATTGTGTGACCCCATTCACACCTGGTTACAACATCCAATCTGGATCCACACCAGTTATCCACATCAGATTAAATCAGATCTACCTGTACCACTTTTGGAAGTAGTTTAGCTTGCACTGTGTATGGATTTTAGGTTGGTGTGAACATAAAGTTAGGCCCAGAAATATTAGGACAGTGACACACTCTTTATGATTTGGGCTCTGCATGTCATCACTCTGGAACTGAAATGAAACTACTCAGATGTAACTGAATACAGACTTTCAGGTTTAATTCAAGGGATTTAACAAAAAATACCCAATGAAACATTTAGGAATTGCAACCATTTTTACACAAAGTCTCCTCATTTTGGGGGCGTAAAGGAATTGGACAAATTAACATTACCTTAAGTAAAATGTTCATTTTTAATACTTTGTTGAGAATCCTTTGCAGGTGATGACTGCCTGAAGTCTGGAACTCATGGACATCACCAAACGCTGGGTTTCTGTCTTTGTGCTGCTTTGCCTTTACTACAGCTGTCTTCAGTTTTGTTGTTTGTGGGTTTTTCTGTCCTAATTTTTATCTTGAGTAAGTGAAATGCTGCAGTGAAATGCTGAAGTGTTTAATAGCTTCATGTGGTGACTACACTGTCCAAGTAAAACTACAAATGGAACAGGTCCCTTCACTCAGACATTTTATAACAACAGCAGGTCATCGGTGAACTTGACTGTAATGGTAACAGACAGTAAAACAAAAGCTGGTTCATCATAAAGATAATAATAAGAACACCAGAAGATCCGTTTAATCTCAGTTTCATATGAGAGGTGAGTTTACTCCTGCTGACCTATTTTGACAACATCATACGATAATTTTCCTCTATTTCCCCTAAACCTTGACTTAAGTGCAGGTTTTGTAGGAGATTGCAAATGCAATTAAACTACCAGACATAAATTCTAATTCAAGATGGGCTCATGGTATAACAAGACACACGTTACATTTTAATACCAGATGTAAATGCATCCTCATATGTCTGTGGCTTACAACTGAAAATGCAATGCACATCAATCATGTTATATCAGGCAAATCTATATTTCAAATGCTACATTTTTGAATGCTTTGCACCATTTAACTGTGAAACATAGTGGGGTCTAGTTCAAAGCTGAGTCTCAGTAGACCTTTTCCAAAGGTGGCTATGTGGGGCAAACTTTCAGACTAAGCTGTAGACCACAGGTGTCAAACATGTGGCCCGGGGGCCAAAACTGGCCCGCCAAAGTTTCCAGTCTGGCCCGCGGGATGAATTTGCAAAGTGCAAGTAAGAGCATCGAACTCAAAAATAATATAATACCCTATAAATCATGACAACACCAACTTTTTCTCTTTGATTTAGTGCAAAAAATATTCAATTATAAAAATATTTACATTAAGAAACCATCCTGTAACAACAAAATGTGAATAACCTGAACAAATATGAACAATCTGAAATGTCTAAAGACAATTACGTACAACTGTAACAATATTCTGCCTGTTACTAAATGTTTTGTGCCTTTGTAGATCTGACCTGTAATGCATATGTATAAATGGTAAGTCGAGGCAGAATATTGATAAAATTGTAATTACATTTCTAAACAAATTTAATTTTTTAAGGTTATTCACATTCTTTTTGTTTGGATAGTTTGCAAATGTAAACATTGGCATAATTGAATGTTATTTTTTGCACTTTTTTGGGGGATGGCCATGGCTCAGATGGTAGAGCAGGTCATCCAATAACCGAAGGGTTTGCAGTTCGAATTCTGCTCTGTCCATGTGCTGTTGTGTCCTTGGGCAAAACACTTCACCCCCTTAGCCTCAGTGCTGCCACTCACACTGGTGTATGAATGTGTGTGGATGTTCAGTGGTGGATCCTCTGTACACGCTTTGAGTATACGTTCATAGAAAAGCACTATATAAATCTAATCCATTATTATTATTCACTTAAACAATTTGGAGTTGTCATTATTTATTGGCTGTCATGTTAGTATTTGATACTTCAGATTAAATTGGGGTACATATGGCCCCCAGAAGAAAATGAGTTTGCCACCCCTGCTGTAGCCTGTTCTGAGTCCCAGTCAGCATACAGTACTGTTGGCTTTGTCAGTCAGCTGATGTGAGCATGAGTTGTTAGTTGTTTCAGTGGACAGTTTCCACGGGTGGCTGGTGCGTGGATCTGCCGTGCGTGTGGACGGAGCTTTAGTTCACCTGTGGGGTGGAGCTGCTCACGGTGCTTCGGACCTGCTTCAGGCTGTGGCAGTACTGGTTCATGTCCTGGATGGACCGGACGACGCTTTCAGAGCACTGCCTCATCTCCCCGATGGTGTCCGCGGCGTCTATCAGGTCCCGGTACCGCTCCCCCACCATCTGCCGCAGCTCCTCCTTCTTCTGCTCGATCTCCCCGCGGACCTTGCGCTCGATCCGCCGGATCTCCTCGGTGTTATAGTGCTCGAAGAGAATCGTCGGATCCTTGATCTCCGAGACCCGGAGAGACAGAGCGGGGTCCTCGGCCATGGTTCACCCCAAACAACTTCAACTACTGGAAGAACCTCCAACCCGGAAGACCGGGGAAGCAGCACTTCCTGCCTCCACGTAAGCACAAACATGACGACAACAGAGTGGCGTGTTTTTATTGGTCACTGTTACTGTCTGTCAGGACTAATGGTGAGCCAATCACAATCACGTTGTATCCAGGTTTTATTTTGCTGTCGGAAAATGTACAAACTAAACCACTGGCAAGTGATAACATATAAACAAATAAATAATATGATATCACATCATCTTTACTTTAACATTTTTTACCAATGTTAAAGATTTTTAG
This sequence comes from Sphaeramia orbicularis, assembly GCF_902148855.1. Taxonomy (NCBI): domain Eukaryota; kingdom Metazoa; phylum Chordata; class Actinopteri; order Kurtiformes; family Apogonidae; genus Sphaeramia; species Sphaeramia orbicularis. The sequence continues at coordinate 49,861,811 of NC_043964.1, forward strand.
TACTTTTAAATTTCATATACAAAGAACATAAGATTTTATGGAACTTTTATTGTTCATTGATTGAAAGCCTTTTAACTTTTTCTTTTATCTGTTGGTTCAATGTTTTAACTATGAAAGACAAGAGCAGTCTGCATGCTCTTATAAAAATATGCTCCAAGATCACTGGAGTCAGACTCAGAGACTTGTCTTCCCTCTGGGAGCTTCAGGTGGTGAGAAAAGCCCAGTCCACCATCAGGGACCTTCACCATGGGTTCCATCTGAAGTTTGCTTTGATGCCTTCAGGCCAGCGTTACCACGTTCCTCAGAGGAGAACCAACAGATATTCAAAATCTTTTATTCCTTCAGCTTTCACACTTTTAGACTCTGACAGAAGCCATTTTAGTCATTTTATATGATTTTCTTTTTAGCAGAACCAATAGGGTCTTTTAGTCTTTTAGTCTACATTGATATTTATTGATTATTTATTGTTGATTATTTAAATGTATTTATTCATAGTTGCTTTCAATAATCCTGTATTTGTGCACTGATGTATTTATGTTTGTCACATTGCACTTTGGATGTGGGCTGATGTCTGTTCTGATGTCTGTGGTAAGCTGCAAATGAATTGCCCATATGGGATGAAAATATTTTACTGAATCTGAATCTAAATTTGGGGTGAATTTCATAATTCTCTATTTGTGTATGAAAAATTAGATGTAACATCATAGTACTGTGCAGTATATTTACATTAAAAGAGTTATATTTTGCTTTTTAAATTGAATTGTACATTTTAAAATATTTTCCTGTGGTCTAAACTGTAAAAATGCCATGCTTGGGTCTGAATTCTTCAGTAATTAAACTCTAAAGGCCCATCTTCCACTCGATTTTTGCCAAAATGAATATAAAGATAGCTTTGGAACACCCAGAGGGTTCATATTCAAGCTTTTTGAACTGTTAGGGTCCAAATACACAAATAAATGTAAAAAAAGATTAATGAAAATGGGATTAGTAAAATATGAGCCCTTTAGTACAATTATTGTTTCTGAAGTTATTTTATAAAACTACATTATATAAGGTTTTAAAACCTTCAGGCCACTAACAACTACACAGCTTAAAGGCTGTGGAAGAAAATTACAAAAACGTTAATCAGTAAAATAATGGTGTTAATTGAATAAGGAGATCATTTGTGAAATATATGTATACATCAATGTATTTATTGAAAGAGAAAAAAAAGATTAAGACCAATCAATTCACCTCCACTCATTATCTTAGATTTATCAAATAATTTGACAAACTATATTAACAAAATGAAATTAAGCCTTGTGATGAACTGATGACATGTCCAGGATGAACCCTGCCTTCACTCATAAGTAGCTGGGATAGGTTCAAAGCCGTGACCCTAGCGAGGATAAAGAAGGTTCAGATAATGAATGAATGAATGAATGAATGAAAAAGAAATTAAGGGCTCCAGAAAAAAAAAAGAAACAACCATCCAGACTGTTACCAGCTACATGTCTGTCTCTAACCACATGAGTCTAACATTACAGTTGGTTTTATAACAACACATGCTGCCTTCAAGATGACAATGCTGTCAAAGACCTCGTGTTTCAGCAGCACAATGTAAAACTCCCATTGTGCATATGTTCCAAAGGCCTAGCTGAGGAGGAAGAGGGTGCAGGTCCTGGACTGGCCTGATTCAGTCCCTACTTGTCCAAAATAAAGACTATGTGGAGCATCTTGAAAGATAAAATGTGACAGTGTAGAATCAAGACTGATGCACGTGTAGAGAGGAAACTAAAATAACCTGAAACACTGCATCCCTTGTTGTCTTCTCCCCTTGTTAAAAAAAGAAATGAGAACATTAAGGTGGTAAATGCTTGTTTTCATACTGACTACAATGTCAGAATATATGCAATTTACATACAAGCTTTTTCTTACCATAGACCATAAACTGTATGTGAATCTATTCTATTGAATAACTTTGGAGGTCAAGTCATGGACATTAATGTCAATTTAGCATTTTTATGACTAGATTAAGCAACTTTTCAGACAAGGCTAGGAACTGTTTTGTTTGTTTGTTGTTTTTTTCAAAAACCACCTATCAACAAATTTAGCTACTTTTAAAAAGTGATTCAGTATCAGCAAAGATACCGGACTTTTGCACTGCGTACAGTTGATATCTTTGATATTAAATGTCTATAAATGTATTTGAAAAGTGTTTCCTTGACAGAAAAATGTACTGTGTACAGTTCAAAGTCTATAGTTCTCTACAAATCCATTCAAGACGCCTGTGTGTATGGACCTGCCCTGTCTATAGTTGTTTTCCCTCAAAAAAGCAGGTAAATGGATCTTCATCTTTGATATCCACTCAGACAGTTTGTAAACATAAGAACAGCCTTATACAAGAGGAGCAGCCAGAGGGGACGGCATAGTTCCACTGAGAAAAAGAGCACGTGTTCAGGCCTCATTTGCAGTTACAGCTGCATATGAGTGGAACTCTGTTCCAGAGAACTACAATTAGAGAAATGTCATCTTTTAATGAGTTCAAAATGCACCTAAAAAAAACTGTAACATTAATAATTGGAGCTGTCAACATTAGAAATGTTCTAGTCCTGTCTCTGTTGTGTTTTTTTAATATGTCTAAGTGCCAAGTGTATCCTAATATATTTTTTCATTTACATTCACAGACGTGTTATTAATTGTAAATTTTGAATTGCAGAACTTGTGTTGTACTTGTCTGTTTTTGGGTATTTTACATTTTGTTTTAAGTTGTGTGTTTATAACCTTGTGCTTCCTTTTAGTGTGACAATTTAACATCTGTCCAGGATTGCAGATGAAAAATAGCCATGGGCTAATTCTGGTGCATTTCCAGCAATGTGAATCAATGTCCAATGTCTTTGTTAAATAAATCATGGCCGCTCTCTTCCGTGTCCTCCTGACCACCATCAGCATCAAAGACATGGTCAAAGTGGAGTACATGGTCCTGGCTTGTTGAGCTCTACATAACTTCCAATGGAGTGAGGACAGTGATGTATACATGGCAGATATTCTGGACCAGATAGAGACATTGTTCCAGGAAGATGGAGACAAGACCCTGCCTCACAACAAGCCTCCCCACCACAAACCACCAACACAGCAGAAAGGGCCAAACAGATTAGGGGTGAACTATGTTGTTATTTCATGTCTGATGCTGGTGCAGTGCCTTTTTAATTGGGCAAAACATAGGACAGACTGACCTGGTGTAAAGGAGGATAACTGTTTTGAGTTTCACTTGTCATGAGGATCAATAAAAATCATATAAATTATAATGGCCTCATGTATCATTATCACTGCGAAGTCACCACTAAAGTCATAGATGTTGTAAACATGCTGCAGTTTTTGGTCAGGGGATAATGGAATGCTTAAAGTTCAAATGTCACATAAATGTTCTCAGCATTTATCAGTAGTTAATTGTGTCAGCTCAATGTGTGGGGTAATCCTGAGCTTACATGTGAATGGAGGACCAGACGACCATGCCGTCAGTGTTCACTTCATGGAATGGATGAAGTCCACAGACAACACTGAATGGACCTCATTCCGATGCAATATGAGCAGTGCATGGCCTATTGTAGAAGACAATAGCAGTGTGAAGTACCTTGGCATAGCTGGATTCACATGTAGACGATGTTGAAATAGGGTGAAGGTCACACAGAAGCAAGACATTCTTGTTGAAATTTTGATGTTACAGTGGATAATGGATTGTGTTTAACCTGCAAGTTCCACATCATTTGTATTATCATCATCAGGACAGTGGACAAATACTGGGACATTCCCTTTATCAAAGATGATTTTATTACAAGAAATATAAAGTGTGTAAAATAAAAGGCATGCAACACCAAAATACAAAAAATAGCTTACAATAACAAAATACAAATCTCAAGGATCCAGCCAAGAGTCATCACGTATCTGTGTCAGGTTGTGTTCTTCAAAGAAATTAAAAATCAGGTTCTGAACACAGTTTTCAAGGTGAGGCACGAGACGTGGTGACACCATCCTAAATTTATGCTCAATGCCTTTGCAGGCCACCGCAATGAAGTCCTCCGGGGGCCACTACTCTGCCGACATCCTGTCAAGCGCAGCCCCTATTGTGCACATGAGGTTCATTGACGTCTTGGCCACGACATCATTCTGGTGTGACCTGCTGCGCTTAGCAGGAGGCCTTTCTGAATGGGACGTCGAACTGGATGTGTCCATGCCACATATTATGGATTCTGTGAGTGGCAACAGCTGATATGAAGCCTCAGTATCAGTCTCTTCCTGGCTGTGGCCATCAAACCTGGCACTGACACTGGCACCTGTACTGGTGTCAGTAGGCGCTGTGGGATCCTGAAAAACATCACAAGAGTTGATTAAATATCATAGAATCTAAACATTCATAACTGCAGCACATTTTTGTCAGTTAGGCCAGTGGTTCCCAACCTTTTTTGGTTCGTGTCCCCATTTTAATATCACAAAATTTCTGGCGACCCCACACATTCAAAACAGAGACTTTTTTTTTTTTTTTGCTAAAACTTGTTTTTGATCATGTAATAGTTTGCTATACTATGTTGCAAATAAACATTAATTTTAGATGACATTTAATCTATATAATCTATATTAGAATGGACGGAGGCAGAAAAGCCAGGTGTAGATTACTGCACACAGTGAGAATTTGATTTTCCTTGGTCAGGATATGTACAGTCAGTCCAGCTTGAATTTACAAGGCTGACAATTAATACTGAACAAACAAGAACTCAAATTATGAATTATGAAAGAGCTGCAGCATCTGAAACCGACCACAATGAACATTTGACAGATAAACAGAACCACAGTGCTTCCGTTTCAGCTTCAGAGTTTGTCATGTCTTATGGATTGTGATTGTCTCTCTCAACTCAACATATATTTTTTATTTTTATCAATTACTAGAAATTTCAGGTGACCCCATGTGAATTCCAGGCGACCCCACATGGGGTCCCGACCCCAAGGTTGAAAAACACTGAGTTAGGCAAAACAAACCTTTAAATACTTAAGAATCTGTGTGAAGTCCATAGTGAACTCTACTTAGGCTTCATTCAGATGACAAATGAGTTGGGTAGACTGAGTACACTTCAGACAGTTCTCCACTTCTGAACAAAAACTAGACACTGAAAAGAAATGATGTTTCATATGTTGTTTCATTTGCTTATTACGTTCATATTGATGTTGAAAGTTGTTACCTCCTCGTGTGTGGCTCCAGAGTTAAGCCTCCACAAAACCCACTGTTTCCTCTGTCTTCTTTGTCCCTGCACTTCCAGGAGGGAGCTTTCAGAAGCAGGTGAACTGTGTTCTCAGGGACTCACATTTTTTTTCTCAGCTCTTTCTCTGAAAACGTTACACTTAAGAGTTGAATAATCTTTTCATTTTTGCATGTCCACTCCATGCCATTTAAGCGTCTTGTCTTGTCTCAACACACCAGTATCAGCCTACACAATAACACCAACAAAGGCCTGCATTTACCCTGGGACACTCAGAAACAACTGCTGTAGTGAAGTCGATGGCCAAAGCCGAGCGACATTTTTGAAATCCATCCCCAGTTCACGACACAAATTCGGGAAAGCTCCTTGAGCCTGTCACTGCTGTGTCCAAAACTTCACCCACTTACTGCGAGTTCTCTGTAGTTTTCACCTGCGACATCTTTGGTCTTCCACTAAAAGAAGCCCGAGAGCTGACAACGACAGTATGTTCTTCTTACTAGCCATCTGTTCAACGAGTACAATCCTTGACTACTCACTACAGTCTACTGACAACAATGACTGAGGACAGCGAGCTCTGTGTTTTGGTTTGGAGAAATAATCCGTCATTTCCGGTTTTTGTTTTTTGGGCTACAACACAGATTAGCGCCGCCTGCTGATGTGGAGGTATTACGTTTCGCGCAAGCGCAGAGCGTCGGTAGTCGATTTGGCGTGTTTACGCCTTAAAAGGAGCGCCACCCCGGACCAAGATGGCGGTTCCATTGACGCATTTTTTTTTTTTTTTTTTTTAATTTTAATAGTCTTTAACAGTATTTATTAGATGCTACTAGTAGGCTACAAATCTGTATTAAAACACACTTGTCTGAAATAATAAAAAAAAAACATTGACTAAATCAATAAAAAAAAAAAAAAACATTCATAAATAAACATAGCAGGTAAACGTTTGCAAAGATTTCTCTATCTAAAACTTTTTTATTGCCAACATTGCACAGTACATATAAAGTGACATTCTCACAGGTGGATAAAACACAAGAATGTTTAAGAACAATTATTATGGTATAAATAACTTTAAGTTCTCTTTAACTATATTTAAAGGCTTACAACATAAAAATGCTGATACACTATAGGGACAGAAGTATTGGGACAAATTGAATTTCATTGTTTCATTGCCAGCAGAGGACTTTTTTAAAACTGAACCAATGAAAAATACAAACTCTTAACGAGGTCATACAGTAATACAAATGAAAAGAAGTATAAAAATAAGGAAGTATAAAAGTTGTGCAGACATATAAAGGCAAGGGCAAAATTTACATTCAAATACAATATAGTGCAAATAATCAGGCATGTTAAAGTCACGTATAGGAGCAGGGATGCAGCAGAGAAGACTCTTTGAATTAAAATAACAAATAATGAGCAATGTTCTGGCGTAGTTTCATTGCAGTTTTGTTTTTTTCTTCTAATTGTTTTAGGGACAAGGCACACAACTATAAATTTGTTGGTAAATCCTGAAAAGGAGGGCTTGTTTTTTGTCCATTTCACACAGTGGATATGATACTTACCCAATTATAAAACTAGGTTGATGATATCTGAAACAGATTAGGCCAAATTATCCATATAAAAGATAATATGAGATAGTTCAAAACATGGAACATCATTCATTTTTAATGAAATCCTTTTTTTTTTTCATGACTGACTAAAAACAGTGTGATGCAGGGCATATAGGAAAAATAAGTGTTCTAAGGTTTCATCACTACCACTGCAGAGGGAGCATTGATCCACCTCAAACTTAATTTTTTTCTTAAGACACTCTGCCACAGGATAAATCCTGTTTATGATTTTAAAGTGTGTTTCTTTAACCTTTTGTAAGATTGACCATTTCATACATTTAGAGTGTGCTTTGATCAATGTGGAAGATGTTAGCGAGGTGGATCTCTGTCATTTGAGCTCTCTGCAATAATCATGATACAACCTGGACTTCAAAACAGTACTAATGAATCTATTGTTACATTTCCTTTCAGACAGATTACATTCACCGATCAATATTTTTGGTAATGTTGGTACAAATGTATTACAAACTAAGATGTTTTGAATCAAATAGTGCAAAGGTAAAGGGATCACTTTACAAATTTTGTTATATTTTCTCAGAGAACAATCTAAATTGTATTTTTCCACAAAACCTGCATATCTTAGAAGGTTACCATCACAATCCATTAAATCCATGACAAATATAATGTTCCTTTGGTACCAATCATTTATAAATACTGATTTTCTATTAATTGTAATTACTTGATTATTCTATAAGGTTGAATTATGAGGAGAAAAATTGTGGGTAAATATAATTTTCCAAAACTGAAGGACCTGTTTATAAAAAGTGGACATCCTGTTCACATGAAAATCCCATTTCAAAATAAAATTTAAACCTCTCATTTTCTTTAACAAAGACCTTGGAATGTGGAACCACATGGAGTTTGGTTGTGATTGACAGACTTTAATCCAGTTAATTCTAAATGTGCATACATTCTAAATCTGGGGCTTTAACACCACCTTTGTCGTCCTTTACAAGCTCAGACCTTTTTGTGTGGCGGGTTTTATTTCTCCACAGAAACTGGAAAATAATTGTGTTAGTTTGACGAATATTTTCAGAGGAAATAAATACAAGGATAAATGAGTTTAGAAATACCTTCCGCTTTAGATAAAGTGATTCTGCCAAAGACTGAAAGGTCTGTGTGACCTCATGTTTTTTTCATATCTAATATAAGGTTTGAGATATTAGTGTCTTCTCTTCTAATTTTGAATTTTGTGTGTGTGTGTATATATGTATATATATATATATATATATATATATATATATATATATATATATATATATATATATATATAAATTTGGAAGTCTAGGGTATATATATATATATATATATATATATATATATATATATATATATATATATATATATATATATATATATATATTGTTATGCTTAAATATTTAACATCAGTCCATCCCTCCTATCACGCATTGGCATCGCAACGTCATGTAGCAACTTTTAGCGACAAACAGCCCCTGAAAATGAGTGAGTGTGTTTAGGAGGAAGCAGGTGAGACAATAACAGCAGGGACTTCAGACCCGGAAGAGACGGAATCAAACCAACAGCCCTGGTCCAGGTTCAGGTAAACACCTGCTGCTCTCCAAATAATAAGACAAACACAAGGTTAAGCTTAAGTTTAAACAGTTTGACTTTAAACCAGTTACGTGTCGTCAAATAGGTTCAGAATTGCGCATAACTGACTGAACATCCGAAAGACTGTTGAATAGGAGCGGATTTGTCACTACGCATTTATTATTTTACAGTTCCTGGTCCATGTTCTCAAACTGAGCAGAAGAGACTGAGAGGCATCCACTTTTATACGTAAGTGTCGAATGTTTACAGATATTTAACCCTTAAAGAACCACAGCTACTACTGAACTACTACTGCTATATAGTCTAAAATCTGACTTAAACATTTATTATAATATCCTCTGTATTTTGTATTTTTCCAAAGTAAAAAATTTCTTACATTTAATTCACTGATTATGTAGATGTTCTTATAAGCTCAGAGTAAATGCAAAGGTTATTATATCAAATAGAGAAAACAAATGGACTTTTAAAGTAAAATATGTCATCAACTAAACATAAAACAAGTGTCTCCATCCAGTCATTTAGACAGATAGACAGATAGACAGATAGATAGATAGATAGATAGATAGATAGATAGATAGATAGATAGATAGATATTTCATTCATTCATTTGTTTGTTTATTTCGAGCATTTACAGAATACATGCAAATTCAAAATTAAAAAAAAAAAAAAAATCATTCATCTATACTCGAAAAGGAGAAGGAAGAAGAAAAACTTATTTAATCCCACCCCCATTCTCATCATCAAATAACTGAACATAATAACATTTTAAATACTCACTCCTGTCCTATGACTTAAAGCCAGAACAATGAACAAAATAGGCCTAAACTAAATTAGAATGAACTCATTTGACAGCATTTACATTGTATAACCTAAATGTGTGTAAAAAAAAAAAAAAAAAAATAGAAACAAAGTACATTCCTGGTGGTGTTACCACAGGTAACAGTTAACCATCAACTTACATGATAATAATTACATACCAACAATGGTAAAAAACAAAAAACTACAATACCACAAGTGGTAAAGAACAGCAATAATTACATACCAACAATGGTAAGGAAAAACCCCCCACAATAGATAGATAGATAGATAGATAGATAGATAGATAGATAGATAGATAGATAGATAGATAGATAGATAGATAGATAGATAGATAGATAGATAGATAGATAGATAAATAGATAGATAGATAGTCATTGCTCATGATTATACAACGAAATTTTGTTTGACAGTAATCCCTGTCACAGCAGATTAAAGTATAAATACACACAAAATAGACAAAGTATAAAAATATAAATATTATAAGTAAGTTATAGAAGATGATGGTGTTTTGACACCATACTCCAAATAGCCTAGTGGTGTATGAGTGTGTGTGTGAATGGGTGAATGTGAGGCTTTGTAAAGCGCTTTGGGCACCATGAAGGTGTAGAAATGTGCTATATAAGTGCAGTCCATTTTTACCATTTACCATAGTATTAAATAGAATTAACTTTTCACATTAAAAATATTTAACTTTTTTTTTATGAGTTTTTGAGCATAAAAAGTGCTTCTACTGTTGTTAAAAGCACTGATAATAACTTTTTTACACTTCAATTAATCTGAAAAGCAATTAAAGTTTTACTCTGCAATCTTTTAATTTTTCCCTCACTTCTATATTTTAACCATTCAGTATTTTTGTGGCGACTTTCTCTACATTTACTTTCATGTCATTTATTACCATTTCTCATCTGTATTTTCCATTTTTCAGTGAAAATCATGTATTTTCCAATATTTAATTCACTGATCATGTAGATGTTCATAAAAGCTCAGAGTAAATTCAAAGGTTGTAATATCAAAACAGAGAAAACAGAAAAAAAAAGTGACTTTTTCAGCAAAATATATAATTATCTGAACATAAAAACTCCATCAGTTTTACTGGTGAATCAATATTGTAGAAGGTGACGGTGTTTCCATGGTAACTACAGAGCCTCTGAACCAACATCCAAATGTGTTAAATCTATAGAAGTTGGTAAATTATGTCATCACCTAATTTGCATATTTATAAATGTGTATGTAATTGTAATGAACAAAGTTGGAGAGCGGAATAACATTGTGTTAGAGACAAAAAAGTTGGTATAAACACCTCAATTTGTTTGGAACTATGAATGAACTATACTCTGTCATTTTTTTTATTGTCCCAATTCCAAATCTCCTCCTTTATCTGGGCTTGGGGACCGGCTAAAGCAGGGGTGTCCAAACTTTTTTTCAAGAGGGCCAGATCTGTTAATGTGGACATTGCCAGGGGCCAGTGGTCCCTTCGGACGTTTTTTAAACAGTAAAAATTACATCTAAATGCGCTGTTCTACAACAATTTTATTTTCATTGTCACAATATCATTTTTTTAAATGGCAATGTAACCAAATCTAAGCCACTCAGGTGTGAACAAATTAAAAAAAAACACACACGCAAAAAAAACAATTCTTCCTTTCACATCTGGAGTCAGATAACATAGAACAAACTGTATAGAGTATCTTAAACGTCCAAGTTGATAAAAATCTTAACCCCACATTCATTTTAAACATGACTTATATGAGTAATCATTACTCATATATTACTCAGTAATGCAAAGTCTGTTAACGTTTAAGATGAAAACATATGACCACTACTCTTGTCTTTCACAAAATCATTCAGAAAGTAATATTTTGTGTCACATCTACAAGTACATAACACCAGCAGTTAGAGGCAACTAACCTGGCAACTTGGTATCCTGCCTTGGTGGTGAATTCACTGAACTCCCAGGTTCACAAGAAGAGTCACTGCTGTGAGTTTAAAGCAGCTTGAATTTGCTTCACTTTTTCAGAGCGCTCACTCCCTGCTAGCTTGTCGTATGTGTTAGCATGTTTTGTCTGCTCGTGTCTCTTTACATTGAATTCCTTAAACAAGGCAACAGTCTCTTGACAAATTAAGCAAACATAATTGCCTTGATTTTCAGTGAAAAAAAATTGTAATTCCCATCTCTCCTGGAAGCGGCGGCCCTCACTGTCAACTTTCCTTTTTTTATTTACAGGCGCCGTGGTTTGAAATTAACGAAAAAGGTTCACGGCAAAGTCACAGAGCCAGATAGAGTTAGAGTGGTGCTGCCACCATGAGGTGAAAGGAGAAACTGCATTTTGAACCTTTTATGATTCATGTACTCGGTTCAACAGTCCAAGCGGGCCATAAATAATATAATATAAAACCCAAGCTGTGGGCCGTGTAAAATCTGACCGCGGGCCGTGATCGGCCCCCGGGCCGGACTTTGGACATGCCTGAGTTAAAGGGACCCAACAGAGACACTCTGGAGGAGTTTTAGGTTAGTTATAGGGATGTCCGATATTGGCTTTTTTGCCAAAAACCAATATGCTGATATTGTCCAACGCTTAATTTCCGATTCTGATATCTACCGATACCGCTGCCGATATATGTGGGATATTAAACTAATTTTAGGTAACATCACATATCTCCTGTCATGGAATTAACACATCATGCCTAATTTTATAGTGATGCCCCATTGGATGCATTCTCAAATGCAACAAGGCTTTCAAAATGTAAACACTGTCTGTGCAAAGAATACATACTTCAACTTAAGTTGTGGAAAAAATGCCATATTTATTTCTTTTCTCTCCCTCCCTCCATGAGTCTATTACAGTGTGGCAACTCTACTGTACAATTTTGAAAACTGCACATTTCTTTCAGCTACAAACAATGCTTCATTTACATGTCGGTAAATGCCGGCAAAATCAAGGCATTATTTTATCGGTTTTAATGATAGGCAAAAAAAAACAATGACGATATTCACCGATATTACATTTTTATGCCAATATCGGGCCGATAATATCGGTGGGCAGATATTATCGGACATCCCTAGTTAGTTATTTATTTGTTCATTTTTTTCTTCATTTTCTTCAGTGTAGTTTGGTTTTTACACTCGGTCCTCGCTGCAGGGTATTGTCATCAGTTCGTTGTCCGTCTGTCCGTCTGTATGTGCAAAAACTTTGGTGTGGACTGAAGGTGGAGGGTTTTCAAGTGTGGGCACGTTATGTTTAACCTTCCGGTCCACAGTAGCCTACAACAGGTCACAGTAATACATGAACATTTTTAACTATAACATTTTAATTTTCAGTCTACATTAACAATCTAAATGGACCAAAAAGAGAAAATAGAGAAAACTGTCAATGTCAATGGGACTGATTTATATTCAGTGATTTGTTTTAGACAAACAACGATACGTGCTTTCATGTCGGAGTCTCCAAAAGTCTCCAGTAACACCAGAAAAAGGGGATGGATTTGTCACTAGTCACTTTTTTTGATAAAGAGTCTCTAGAGGGGTCTGAAAAATCACAAAATAAACCAACAAAGTGGAAAAGTTGGACACACTGACTACAGACAGACCGTGGGTTTTTCTGACACACTTCTTGACACGTCCTCTTCTGTGTCCTCGAGCGCAGACAGAGCCATGGCCGACAGCAACCTGCAGCAGGAGTTTGAGGACCAGTTCAACGACGTGGTCTCCAGACTCCAGTCCAAGCAGCTGTTCCAGTCAGACTGGGACATAGCCTCGTTCGCCATCTTTTTCATCTTTATTGGTGAGTGAAGGTGGTGGAAAATATGCAGCTAAAATAACATTGTAATCTTTAACAGTTATGAAAATCCATCTCAGTAGGCGAGTGAGCCGTCAATCACATCTGTCAATCAAAGCCTGGCACAGCAGATGTCAAAGCTTCTTTTTGTTGTAAAATTTTATTAACTAAACAATGAGTTGAAGATGCTCTAGAACAGGGGCGTCAAACTCATTTTAGTTCAGGGGCCATATTCAGCTAAATTTGATCTGCAGTGGGCCGGACCAGAAAAACAATAACATAATAACCTAGAAATAATGACAACTCCAAATTTTTGTCTTTGTTTTAGTGTAAAAAAAAAAAAAAAACCATGAAATTATGAAAATACTTACTTTTCTAAACTATCCAAACCAAAAAAAAAAACTGAAAAAAAAACTGAAATTTAAATTAAAAAACGTAAGAAAGTTTAGTGCAGTTTTAAAAAATATTATTCCTCAATTTATCATTTCTACATGTGCATTATGGATCAGATCTACAAAGACACTAAACACTGAGGAACAGGCAGAAAAATTGTTAAAATTGTGCTTGATTTTCTTTAGACATTTCAGGTTCTTCATATTTGTTCAGGTTATTCACATTTTATTGTTACAGGATGGTTTGTAAATGTAAATATTTGCTTAATTTAATGTTATTTTTTGCACTAAAACGAAAAAAAAATTAGGTTGTTAATTCTAGATCTTTTTTTGGTTTAATTCAAGATTTTTTTTACTTATTTGAAGAATTTTTTTTGCTTAATTCAAGATTTTTTTTACTTAAGTGAAGATGTTTTTTTGGCTTAATTCAAGATTTTTTTTTACTTAATTGAAGATTTTTTTTATTTTTTGGCTTAATTCAAGATTTGTTGCTAAATTTGAGATTTTTTTGGCTTAATTGAAGATTTTTTTTACTTAATTGAAGACTTTTTTTGCGTAAGTCAAGATTTGTTGCTAAATTTGAAATTTTTATTTGGCTTAATTGAAGATTTTTTTTTACTTAATTGAAGATTTTTTTGGCTTAATTCAATATTTTATGCTAAATTAGAATTTTTTTTTTGGGCTTAATTGAAATTTTTTTTTACTTAATTGAAGATTTTTTTTTTTTTTTTTTTTGCTTAATTCAAGATTTTTTCCTCAATTCAAGATAATTTTTTTTTTTGCTTAATTCAATCCAAGACTGTGGAATTTTTGCACTTTGCAAAAACATCCCAGGGGCCGAACTGGACCCATTGGCGGGCTGCATTTGGCCCCCGGGCCACATGTTTGACACCCCTGCTCTAGAACCTAGAGGGTCCAATTAAAACCAAATGAGACCAGAATGACTCCTGGAGAAAAACATAAGTTGCCTTTTTGGTGCAACATCTAGTGGCCGTCAGTGGTATTACACTTTATGAGAGCCTGAACTGAACTGGCTTTAGTTCAAAGTTTACATCTCCTCTTTATCCTCATGGATTCTTTCACTTTTCTGACACAGACCATAGTGGTCATTTTGGAAGCTGCAGATTTTTACACTTCTTTGGCACTTTGATGTAATTTTCGAGCCATGTTGCGAGTTCACTCCTATGCGGGAAAAGTCATGACATGTTTATTTCTTATGTGTGATGTGATGTTCTGCTTACAGCTGTGGGAGTGGTGTTTCCACAGTGAACAGTGCTGATGTGTGATGTGTGTTGATGTCCTGTTAACGGGCTGTATTGTACCAGGTATGGTCTTGATGATGGTCATCCTGGTCCTGATCCGCTGCTGCTGCTGCTGTTGCTGTGACGATGACAAGGTAAACATAAACGACAGATAGATCTGATAGACTCTGTGTCACAATGAGCCCGTTTCCATGCACACTAACTCTGATCATTATCTGATCATTATCAGATTATTCAAGGGATCATGTTTACAAAACAATCTGAGGTTTTATCAGATAACAGCAGTAATCTGATTATGAGAAATCACATTAACACACCTGGCTTTCTCCTCAATACTCTGATATCTTCCTGCATGTATACAGGTTAATCTGATGTATTTCATTCTTTTTACATCTGCACATGCATAAAAAACTATTAGAAAATAAATGTGAGGAGAAAACAAGTGTTCAGAGAACGCAAACCTTCACCAAGCACCCTGAACGGTGTGCATGTGTGGATCGACTATTTCTTTTTAAATTAAAGTTTCAAGGTTGTTCCATACAGCAAAAAAAGTTGAAGCGTGGTACCAGTCATGTGTATGTCAAATTATATTAAATTCCAATCAATGTTTGTTGAGTTATAATGAAAAATGTGTTGTAAATGGAATTTTCAATGTTAAATTGAAATGTCCACAGAGTCCACATTCCACAGTGGATGTGGACAATTTTGTGCCAGATACAAGATATTGTTCTAAGCTGCAGGTGGATCAAATTGGAGGCTAATCGGAGTCATTTTGAATTTTTTATGAATTTTCGAAAATTGCTCAATGATGAGAGATAGGAAAATTGTAGATTTTGTGACCTTGCTGTGACCTTGAACTTTGGCCTACTTGGCCCAAAATTGAATGGGTTGGTCCCAGGGCCTAGGCCTATCTGTGGGGACAATTTGGTAAAGATGGTTGGAATAGTTTTCCTGTAAAGTTATGAACAAACAAACAAACAAACACACAAAGCAAAGTGATCACAATACCCCCTGGCGGAGGAAATAAGACGAAGTTTGAGTCCATCATCACCAGAGGCAATTTCTCACAGACTGCAGGGGAAGCCCGACTTCCCCTAAAATTATGAAAATTAAATGGTTAAATCTGTTCGGTTGTGTTGACATTTTATTGGCTACAAATGTGTTCGAACACGTTCATCTCACAGATGAGTTCGTTCAGAATCAGCTTTATCACAAATCAACAGACTCGATGTTGTTCACTTCTCCTCCATTCCCGTTGTGCTGTTTTCTCATTCGATCTCTGCTCAGTGCATTTGTCCGTAGACGCTCAGCGTCCATGCACTTCAGTGGGACTGAGTGGAAGTTTTTTTCATTGCTTCAAAACTGGACGGTAATTGGATAAATGTCACGATGTTGTCCCGCCCCCAGACGCCCGGTGTCTCTGGGGGTGAATGGAGCTGTGGGCAGAGCTCGGCCGGGCTGGACGCCAGGATTCCACATGCTGATTGTAGGATCAGTCCAAAGGCTGAATCCCATTTGACTGACAGCTAGTTTGAGATCTACTCCCTCACTTGACACAGTTCAGTTTAATACCGTCGTGCATTCTGCTGTGAAATCAAGAGAGAAACCACTATGAAATTACTTGTTCATTTCTTGCACTGTAAATAAAACACACTCATTGTACTTCCGTGTTTCAATTTAACATAATTTCAACATTTTCTTGTTTACTTGGTACCATGAGGTCACTGACCACTTTCTTAAAAAGGAATAGAGAGCTGAATTTATGTTGAAATAACTTGACTTTTTGTTGATGTAAGCCGACAATAAGCTTCCCCTGTCTGAAAGACGAGCAGCCGCCACTGACCATCACTATATATGTACGTACTCTGACAGAAATCCGATAACGAATGTCTAAACCAGGGTTTTTCGATGATTGCATTTCTTAAGTGCATGTGAACGCCTCAGATCTGATGATCACAATTATCTGATTACTTCCACATATCAGATTTTTATAGTCATGTAAACAGGCTCAGTCACTTTAAGACAAACTGTTGATGCTGACTGACATTCACTGCTTTGTGCTTCCTGTACAGCCTCGGAGACACAAGATTGGAATCGACAACATGGCTCTGGATCCCTGAGTGCTCTGAGCTAACCTTCCAACTCCTGTGCCAAAGCAGGGAAACAAGCCACAGAGCCGACCTGCACTTAGACTGATCAGCCCTGAAAACCACGTCTGGAAATCTCAATCACATGATCTTGTTGACTTGCACTACTGCTATATGACGTTAATTCCTAGGATACCACGCTGAGCTGTCTGTTTAGCCTCTGCATATTTAAGTAGGACTTTCTTTTACTGTGAATGAAAGTATAAAATGTTCTGTTTTTATGTACTTGACCTTTGTAGAGACAAAGTTTGGAAAACTATATAAAAGTACAAATGGTAAAACAGAAAACAGATGTGTTTATGGTGCTGTGAGTTGGATTTAAAGGTTCGATCAAAGTTCTGCTGTGTCAGCTGGGAGAACACTGAACATAAATCTGATTAAGTCCAAACAGGGTACTTGGACTCCTGGTAACTATATTTTACAAAGCACCTCAGATTGCTCTTTTTGTATTTTGACCCCTATTTTTTATTATGATACAGTTTTCTGACAATAAAAGCAATTATGGGATATAATCCAAAGGTAACATATAGTAGAAGACAGGAACTGAACATGTTTATAGTGTGATATGCTTGGGTGAATAACTAATGAATGGTATGTTGTACATTTAATAACTTTACAGTCACACAACCCCCTCATGTTTTTCCCACAAAATGTGCAAAACCCAAAGTCCACTCCATTGTGTGTGGATTTTCAAATTTGATGAACAAATATACCTGTTGATTCACTAATCTTATCAGTCCATGTCAATAATTGGTGTAAAATACAGTCCATCTTTTCATGGTCGTCAGATATGACCCATTTGGACATTCAGTACCATGTAGTTACCATGGAAACACCGTCATCTTCTACAACATTGATTCACCAGTAAAACCCATGGAGTTGGATCAGTGACAGTGGATGGACATGCTGGATTTGTTTATGTTAATAAGTAAAATGAACAAAAATGAATTTTAAAAAGGACTTGAAAAATAATAAATGAGAAAAATTAAGTGAAAAACATTTCTAAAGTAAAAAAAAAAAAGATGAAATAAGCAACAAAATGAGCAAAACACCCAAAGTAATAAATAAAATGAACAAAAATGATTAATAAATAAACAAAATAAGACACATGAACAAAATAAGCCACAAACTGAAGTAATTTGAAGGGAAAAAACAACAACAAATTAAGTAAAATAATGAATGAAATAAACAAAAGAGAATGAAAATAGTTTTTTAAAAAAATTAAATAACATGAAGAAAAAAGTAACAAAATGATCAAAAAAATCCAAAATAATGAATTAAATGAACAAAAATTATTAATAAATCAATAAAACAATAAGTACCATGAACAAAATAAGCCACAAACTGAAGCAATTTGAAGAAATAAAAAAGTAAAATAATGAACAAAAGTGGATAAAAAATAGTCACAAAAAATAAATAACATGAAGAAAGTAAGCAACAAAATAAGCAAAAACACTCAAAACAATGAATAAAATGAACAAAAAATTGTTAATAAATAACAACACAATGAGTAACAAGAACAAAATAAGCCACAAACTGAAGTAATTTGAAGAAATTAAATATATAAATTAATTAATTAAATAATGAACAAAAGTGGATAAAAAAATAGTCACAAAAGTAAATAACATGAAGAAAATAAGCGCCAAAATGAAAAAAAAAAAAAAAAAAGTAATCAATGAAATTAAATTAAAAAAAAAAAAAAAAGTAAATACTGATTGACCAGTGAACACACTGGACACACTGGGTTTGTGTTCAGTTAATGACAGACTGGACTGAAAAAGAGCCTTTTCCACAGATGTCCCATGTCTAAACTCTTCAGATGTTCCTAGTTCTTCCATTTGTTCTTCTGAGGCTGGGTGATCTGGACTAAAGGACACATGATGATCTGTTGAAGCACATTCACAATCAACAACCTGGATTTATTCAGACAATGCTTTTATCCGGCTGTAAAACTCTGCATTTTTGCATAATTTTCTCTATTATTTACTCTATACTATTTACTAGAGAATTACAGTTTTAGATAAAACAGAAGAAACTCCAAACAAATCTGTTTACAGTTTAATATATTTATTGAAGTTTGACATTTCACAGACAAAGAGGAAATAATGGGAATATTTTCATCTATTTCTTCATAGTTTCCATGTAAATCCATAGTTCAGATATTTGAGCAGAATCATCCACAGAAGTTGAAGGTTTGTGATTTATCAAATGGATTGACTGGATTTCAACGTCAGTCAATTTAATCAGAAAACATTTGAAGAACTGATGAATCATTTCAATATATTTGGTCTTAAATATTACTGTATAACCTCCGTCTGAGCTGATGTGAAAAGAATTACAGTGTTTACAATAATTACATGTGTTTGTCTGTGAACAAATAGAAAACAACTCAGCAAACATTTAATATTTAATGGTTTTTCTGATTTTGAATGAAGACAGTATATGACTGTATTTATTACAGCTGATGAACAGAATCTTTACCGTTATTATTGAATATTGAATTCTCCTGAACACTTCTATCATTTAAATGTATAAAATCAATCCCATCATGGAAACACGTTCACAATCCCAACATTTGAATTCATGTTCACATTCAAACACCATCATTATCATTGGATTAAATCACAGGCATCAGAATGTGTCAAACCAGGATTATTCTCAGCACAAATGTTAGTATTTCAGTGCATTTGGATCCAGATTCAGACACGTTCAAACAGTTTACATCATCACTAAGTTTAGTGACTCCAGTAAATCAGAGAAAATCTGTCCATTTGATGAATTTCTTACTCAGTGTCGACAGGAGTGATGATCAGAGGAGCAGAGTTTGTACCTCCAGCATTCAACTTTGGACTGAAGTATGGGAGGAGTTTGTGATTGAAGCAGCAGCCAGTGAAGGAGTAGATGAGAACTGAAGAACCTACGTCATAAAAGGAGACCAGACCCTCCTCATAATCCACAAACACCCCCACCTTCTGAAGACCAGACTTCACAGACAGAAGGACAGAAGGACCAGCACAAGCTGTGTACTCATTTCCATTTCTCAACCTGATGGTCCAGTATCCGTTCTGAGGACTATAGATGATCGATCCTTTCCTGTTGCTGGACTCTGTGGTCACTCCTAAAGTCCAGGCAGTCTTTCCTTTGACCTGAACCTCGAAGTAAAACCTGCCTGAAGAGAACCTCTGCTTCGCTAAGATGGAAACACATTCAGAAAACCTCTGTGGTTTGTCTGGAAGTTTCTTCTTTTTATCACCATCATGAACCTTTTTTCCATCATCAGACAGGATGAGATAAGGATTTGCTGTATCTGGATCCAGAGTCAGATCCACCTCATACTGTCGGACTCTCTTCAGCTCAGCTTCAAACACCTTCTTCATGTCTTCTGTGAGTTTGTCCTCCAGCTCAGACACAGCTCTCACCACAGTCCCCTCATATGATGGTGGACGGACGCTGACCTTTGTCCAGGTCTTCATGGATGGAGCAGCTTTGACACATGTGAACCTCTGGACAAAGTGGAGGTGGTCCTCAGAGCCTGAGAGCTGCTTCACCTCAGTGCTTCTCTTCTCCAGCTCACAGATTTCCTGGTCCAGCTCTTTGATGAAGTCTTCAGCCTGTTTCTCGGTGCTCCTCTGCTTTTCTTGGATCTCCTCTAAGAACTGGTCCAGACTTCTCTGAACAGAGTCCATCAGAGCAGTGTAGACCTCAACACCTTCTGCTGTCTTTCTTTCTGCAGCGTTCTTACTGAGCTCCACTGACCGTTGGATCTCCTGGATCTTCAGTCGTCTCTCCTGGATCATCTGCTGAATTTCAGCCTCTGTCTTCTTCAGCTCTGGCTTCTGTTCTTCATGTTCTTCTTTCAGAGGAGTAACGTCATGACTTCTGTGGTCTGAGTAGGTGCAGTGGTTACAGATACATGTGTGGTCGGTTTTACAGAACAGCTCCAGAGGTTTGTCGTGTTTCCTACACATCCTGTCCTCCAGGTTCTCCACAGGGTGGATCAGCTGATGTCTTTTCAGTACTGGAACTGTCAGATGAGGTTCCAGATGAGTCTGACAGTAGGAGGTCAGACACACCAGGCAGGACTTCAGGGCCTTCAGTTTGGGTTCAGTGCAGACGTCACAGGGAACTTCTCCTGGTTTGGCAGCTTGTTGGTCTGAGCTGGAGATGTTTGGTTCATGTTGAGCTTCATGTCTGAACTGAGCCATCATCTCTGAGATGAAAGTGTTGATCTTCAGCTGAGGTTTTGTGTTGAAAACCTCTTTACACATGGGACACTTATATGGGACATTAACCCTCCAGTGTTCAAAGATGCAGGATTTGCAGAAGTTGTGTCCACATGGTGTGGTGACTGGATCAGTGAAGACATCCAGACAGATGGAACACAGGAACTGATCTTCAGATCGGACCCGACCGGCAGCAGCCATATCTATGGACCAACAGAACATACACATCACTGAAATCATCTGCTGGTTTGGGCTCTGACAGTCAAATCCAAAACTCACATTCATAACCTGGTGAAGATGGAAAGGAAGATCATGGGGACCCCTGGTCCACTCATGACGCAAGACTTAAATACAGACCACCATCACATGTCCTGTTTCCAGAGTATGTTCTGTTGACTTCAGGCAGAAGGTACAGAGTCCTGCTGTGCAGGTTCAACCGTTTAAACATTCTTTTATCCCCCTTTAAATCAAGGTCAATAATGAGCAGTTAGCTGGAGCTACCAAAAGGAGGAAGTCAAATGATTTGTACAAATGTATGTATATATGCATGTATGTATGTGTGTATGTATATATATATATGCATGTATGTATGTGTGTATTTGAGGGGTTTTTTTTCTTTAAAATATTTTAACTTATTTAATATATGTCACATATTTTACGTATTTTTTGCAGCATGTGTTCTGTTTTATGTTGCAGTTGCAGCTTGTTTTTGTCTTTGTCTCAGCCACATTTCTCCCATGGGAGAAAATAAAGTGAACCTTGAACTTTGAAATATTTTTAATTATATTATCAGTTTTTATCATAATGTGATCATTTACATAAAAGTCATGTCGGTCTTCATATAAGTGTGATTGGTCAGTCACATGACTCCACAGCAATGTTTCAAATCCATGACGTCAGTCCAATACTTTGGGTCTGATTTACTCAAGGTTTGTGCGATCTTAGTAAATCAGGCCATTTGACTTTGAAATATTCAGGAAGTTCATTGAAGTGTAACTGCAGAAATGTTAGTGGTGACAAAACCAGGAAGAGACGAACAGTCCAAGCCCAGACCATCTAAAGGACATGGGCTGGAATAATCTAGAATCCATGTAAATCCTGTTGGTTTCTCCATGTGGTTCAGTGATAGGAACCATTTCAGGAGAGTTGGTGTGAAATGAACCGAGTAACTTGTATTTGTGTGTTTGGAGTTGCAGTGTGGTGTTGAAGCTGTAGATCAGCTCAGTTGGACTCACCGCTGTTTGTAGAGACTCTGCTGAGACTGGAAACAGATCTGATGAAGTGGGTTTAAGGTTTGTTGGACGATTCCACAGACACGTCTGCAGCTCTGCTCACACTAGAAACAACTTTCACTGTCATTTCTGGGAAGTGATCTTTGTTCTGTTGAATGTGTCTCCACCTCTGATCTGTTTCCTCTTTGATGTGATGGTGAAATCCAAGTGTGTGTTGTTTTATCACAGAGCACAGATGACATGTAGAAGGGTTCTGGTTCTGTAAATACAGGTATGGAAGTTGGGATGTTTAGAAACAGCAGGAAGAGCGTTATAAAAGTGTAGAGGCTCAACAACACAGATACTGAATAAAAGACAATATTTAATACCAAACAGATACGCTTTTTTAAAGTTATTTTTACCTCCACCAAGGAGGTTATGTTTTTGCCAGGGTTTGTTTGTTTGTTTGTTTGTTTGTTTGTCTGTCTGTTTGTTTGTCTGTCCGTTAGTGTGCAACATAACTCAAAAAGTTATGGACAGATTTGGATGAAATTTTCAGGGTTTGTTGGAAATGGGATAAGGAAGAAATGATTAAATTTTGGTGGTATTCGGGGGCGGGGGGGCCCACGGGGCGGCCCACTGATCAGCCTTGGCGGAGGTCTGCGCTCTCCGAGTGCTTCTAGTTACTTATTATTTTTATATGATTGTATAGAAGAGAGCAACTGTATAAAAAACACAAATAAAGAAAATTTGTGGGAAAAATACAATAAAACCTCAGATTCTAGATGCTCGTGTGATTTTATCCATATTTTTGGGGAATAAATAATAATAATAATGATTGAAAGTAAAAGCCTTTGCAATAACTGGACCATCAAACTCTATGACCATTGTATACAGAATCTGTGCATATGTCATGAATCAACATATTTGTGTCAGGTGACAGACAGTAGAGAGGAGGAGGAGGAAGAGGAGGAGGTAGAGGAAGAGGTAGAGGAGGAGAGGCTGTAAATTCACAGTTGAGGTTAAATAATGATGGATATGTTAGTCATTAGAATAACTTTGCAGAATGCATTAAATTCTTGTATTGTCTTTAAATATTCAGATATTCATTATAAACATGTCAATTACTGAATTATTTTTCCTGATTATGATTGTTTGCTTGTTTGATCAGCTCTACATGACGTGAAATGATGATTACAAATGCAAAAAAACATCAACTTTCAGGAGTGCTACCTTGGAGCACTTTAGTGTCCCCACCAATATCCAAATCAAACCTACTCCCTTGAAATGTAGTGTCAAATAATTTTGTGGAACCTAGTGAAAATTGAGGTACATGAAAAAGTAAAAAAACAAAAAAAAAAAACATTTTAATTTTTCATGTTCTATCTGCAGAATGTCAGTGGTTCTCTACTGGTCTGGCTTTAGTTTTCCTCTGTCCTAAATTTGTAGTTCACATTTATACAATTCAACCAAAGAAACATATTTTTCAAAAACAGACATAAAAAAATGTTCAATGTCACTGTGAGCTTCTTCTAAGGTAAAATAATAATACATAATGATGTACTGGATTTATGTCATGCTTTTCTACTTTGCACACTCAAGGGCTTACATTGGATCCATTATTCATTCATTCTCACATTCACAGTCTGCCCCAGGACTGATGGAGGCGTGGCTACCAACCCACACCAACAACTGTTCTGTCTACCAACAAACATTCATACACATTCATACACCTGTGTGACACTGGAGGTAAGGCAGGTGAAGTGTCTTGCCCAAGGACATGTGACTAGGACAGAGCGCCAACCCTCTGGTTATTGGACCACCTGCTCTACCTCATGAGCCACAGCCACCCCAAAATGTGAACACGACTCTTACAATAAACTAAGTGAACACATTTTGTTCTCAATATAATACTTACAAAACGATCTGTGTTCACCTAACACACATTAAGTGAAAATATGTTCTGACATTTTGCACACACCTTGTCTGCTTGTAAAAACATATTTACCACACTCAGGGTCATATAATTACCTATATACATCTTTCAAATGTCTACTTTACCAAGATAACTGCCATCCACTGAAAAACACTGGCACTTGAATTGCATGAAATGACTTCAGGTCATTTAGAATTACATTTGTTCTGCAGATTTGAACTGTTTGTTCTGCAGAAAAAGCAAGAGGTTTGGGAGGGGTGTTTGAAGGGGTATTTGAAGGAAAGGGAATTACCCCACCACCCAAAGGGGAGGCAAGGGGTATTGTTTTTGGTTCGATTTGTTTCTTTGTTTACACTGTAGCAGTAAAACTCTTGGTTGAATTCATACCAAACTGGGTTTATAGATTGCCTGTGACCCAGAATAGATGTGATTGCATTTTGGAAAAAGTAGGTCAAAGTTCATATTGTTTCAATTTACTTCAAACTTGGCACATATATTGAGGACTTGCAGCTGACGTCACTGGTCATGTGATTGTTGTTTACACCGCCATATTGGTAGGCACACTATCTGGATCCAGAAAGTCAGAACTGTTGCTTTATATCGTGTTTTTCTTTGGACTCGTGTTTGGCACCATACATGAGTTTCAATGTTTACTAACAACAGTGATGCGCGCATACTCTGAGTTAAAAACACCAGCACCAGCTCCAGCCGGCTCACATCAGCCGTACACCTCCAGGCTCTGCCCCGGAACTTGTGAACGAGCCGGTATGTTAGCTGTACAACGGTCCATTAACTGTGTCTGTCCAAAAGCCGATCCCATCTTCTCTTTCACGGCCGCATAATTTGACTTGACCGCATGGGGAAGGCTGTCCCACAGTAGAAAAGCAGACTGTCACAGACAGGTGGGGGGTATTGTCACCAGCTCCAGCTGAACTCACTGGTGTCGTCCGCCGTAGCTCCGACTGCCACTTCCAGCTGAGGAAACTCTGGCTGCCATCGCCGGCAAAGGGAGCAGGTAGATCCACAATCACTCTGTCTCTATAGGGTGGTAGTCCAGGGGAAGCCCTCCTGGTAGGTTTAAAGGGGTCTTCATCACCGCACCACATGATGACAATTCTTTTTTTCCACGCCACTAAGCGCAACAGACTCGCAGGCTAACTATACTGAGAAGCTAGGCTAACCGCGGTAATAACTATAAACAGTGGTCGGCAGAACAGAACCACCGCTGCCACCAATGGAACCCAGCGGTCTGTATGCCTAATTTATCATTGGTGAAAGCTAAGTAATAAACGGCACACAGGAGTTTAGCAGGTCCATCGTTTAACACGCTGTACGACCCAAGGAAAACTTGCCTACCAATATGGCGTCGTAAAAAGCAAACCACGTGATCATGTGACGTATGTGCACAACCTCAATAGAGGTAATGGTTCTATGCACAGTCCCACTACTTCCTGAACTTCAGGTGGGTCCTTTATTTCCTGTTTTTCATTAATGGACACACTGATTAATCCAGGTGTGCCTAATTAATCAGTAGTCACAACAAGAAGCAGTAGACACACCTGGGTTAATCAGTATGTCCAGTAATGAAAGACAGGAAATAAATGACCCACGTGAAGTTCAGGAAGTAGTGGGGCTGTGCATAGGGCCCATTGATGTGCTGACATCAACGCATGCATAGACATGATGACATCAGATGGATCCATGTCAAAGTAAGGTACAATATGTGCAGGGAGCAGGGTTTGTTTTGCCTGGCACCACGTTTTTTTTGTTTTTTTTATTATTATTATTCCAGCAAATTCCCCCCATTTCAGCTCCTGAGTAATTCCACGTGTGCCAGGAGCTCCTGTCTAATATGGCATCTACAGATAGGACAATACACTCTCAGATCTGGATCATCTCCTGTATCAGTAGGAAATTAATCATGTTAATAATTACTAGATTAGTTTTTCAGCCAATGAGAATTGATTTCATTTTTGTGAAAATTACAATAAGGGCAATGAATAAATAAAACATGCAAAAAGACCACTATTGTCCAGTGAATTGAAATTGGAGGATCTGTATCCACATCTGGACCATCTTCACTTTGAGGACGACTGAGATATGAAGACGTACTTCAAGTTGAAAAGTGCTGTTGATTTTGAGTTCACCAAGTAAAGACGCAGGAGCAGAGCTGCACTCATTTCAAGGTGATAAGGCAGTACAGTGTGTTCAGATTATTGAGTGCCTCAGCATGTGACAATAATATGAGCAAACATTTTAGGAGCAGCTAGTGTTTGCAATGGGATGTCAATAAATCATTCAGTCATTAAAAATGAACGGAAAATAATTTTTAAAAATAAATAAAATAAAGGTCACTTTTTCATTCATTATTTCTTTATTGCACTGATAAATAATTTCCACATTTGATAGGATAAGCAGCTTTTTAAAATAGATTAACACTTCCTGGAATAAAGAAGTCTATTTGTTCATGACTGGACTAGTGTTCATTGAGTCAAAGATCAATGTGCAAAACACGTAAATAAATATCAACATAAACAACACTTTGAATTAAACACAATTACATTCACACAAGTAACGAGTAGATTATAATTTATACATATCAATGCAGTAACAAACAGGGAATGTGAGTCATCAGGGATTTTATACCAAAAGGCAGGAAAACAAGTCCCCCCTCCATCTACCTGGGTGCCCCCTACATCATATTTAAGGTATACTTTGCTATGAGGAAGAACAACAACCTCGGAACTGAAACGAAATGATGACAATGGTTTTGACACAGACTTTATGGGGTGCTTTCTCTCGTGGAGATGGATATAGTCATTTTAATGCCACAGCTCACTGCGTCACCTGCCAGTGGTCTACAAAAAAAACCCCATCCATGTGAGACCCCATGTGCTGTGGGAATGTCGTCACACCCATGAAGAGACTGGCAAATAATGAAGTGGAAACAACAGAGGTGTCTGTTTCTTTTTTTTCCTGGATCTCCCATAATGCAACAACATCTGTAGTATATTCACATGTTCAACTATTTGGAGTGTCTTTTAAAGCCTTCAAGGCAAAAATCATCCAGTGAAGGGATTTAAACCACGAAAAAAAAAAAAAGAACAAAACATAATCCAAAAGAAAAGAGAAACTATGACCTCATACCACTGTGTTCCAGTCCTGAGTAATTATTTAAGACAATGTCATTGGGTGATGTTGGAATGAGCACCATACTAAATAAAAGCTAAGTTTCTTTGAACATAAAAAATAATATTAAGAGTAAATGTTAGTGTCATTCATTCATACACAAAGTTCAAGTCAGTGCTGTGAGATATAAACCCTCACATCAGGGGACTGGAGGAAACAGCTAACATTGATCTGTCGGGATTTGACTGGCTTCTTGGGCTAATCGTGCAACACTTGGAACAGAATGACTGAAAATTTAATGTGTAAATACATTAAAATAAAATAATGCTTCCCAGGATGTCCCTTACACTCGTGTGGTTTTTTTCTCTGACTGTGTGTTGGTCTGACTGGTCTCTGGAGGATGGACTAGAACGGTCTGTAGTTCCAGAAACTGGAGAAGACGGATATCTGAAGGAAGAGAGACACACACATACAGGATAGAAATATCAAACAACCTGAAATAAAGCAGTGAGCTCAGAGGTGGAGCCTGTACTGAGCTAACTAAAACTTTTGTTGACATTGATTGCTTTAAGAAAAACTATATACTATCAGTCTTTCTGGATATAAAGATCCATGGTACAATTTAGAATCTGCATAATAGTTAAAGCATCGTTCTACGAGGCAATAAATTGGATCTACAGATTCAACAAGTGGTACCAGGCACAACAAACCCCGCCCCTTGCACATATTGTAGCCTGTTTGGCATGTATCCAGCTGATGCCATTATGTCTATGCCTCTATATATGTGTCAAGTTTGAAGTAAATTCAAACAAAATTAACGTTTTTATAGACATTTGGAATTTCCCATTATAAGTAAATGGGAGAAGAAAAAAAGATTTCAGAAATTTATTAAAAAAATTTAAATTTGACCTACTTTTTCCAAAATGTAATCACATCTATTCTGGGTCACTGGCAATCTATAAACCCAATTTGGTAGGAATTCAACCAATAGTTTTACTGCAACAGACATTTGAATTTTCGCCCATTATAAGTAGAAGGGAAAAAAAAGATTTTAAAAATTCATTAAAAAATTGAACTTTGACCTACTGTTCCCAAAATGTCATCAGACCTATTCTGGGCAATATAAAAACCCAATTTGGTCTGAATTAAACTAATAGTTTTGCTGCTAGAGTGTTAACAAACAAACAAACCAAAGACAAAACCCCTTATCTCCCCTTCGGTGGGTGGGGTAATGAAGAGATGTGCCACTTGCATAACAGATTATTGCTTATCCAAACTCTGTAGCACAATAACAATACAACACAAAATAGCATTTCCGATGACTAATCTAGATTGACAAAATGTGTAAAATAGTTCCATTATATTGTTGAATGTGTTAAATTCAACCAGTATTAACGTGCATTGCACTTATATAACACATTATATGACCATATCATTTTTATCAGACCTATACTTGGGGACTGGCCTATATTTGTTAATGCTGACCCCAGTGCTGTCATTTAATCTGACAGCCCTGGACAGTATTAGTATTAAAATATTACAGTATTACTCACCTTGTCTTTGAGCTGCTGACAGAGCTGGAGGGAGATGGTAAAGAACACCAGTGTGTCGTTGAGCCACGGCACCACACACTCCACCTTATGAACATGGCTTACTTCAAAGCGGTTGTTGTTGAGCTCACTAAGTGTGCAGGATGTCCACAGAAAAAAACAAACAAAAAAAACAAAGACCATCACAGCTTCATATGATGTTCAACATACACACCATGAATTCAGTGTCCAGCACTTCACACTGGACTTCAGACAGTGTACATCTCTTACACAACCTCATTGCAGCAAGCCTAGAGGGTTTCAATTAATATTTACCGGTTAATCTAAGTTTTATATGTGGTTTATGAAGCCAGGCATAAAAGCTGAAGGGTAGGATTTTTTTGACAGGTTTTTTGTTTTTGACAGCTGTAACCTGAATCCCACGACTACGCTACAATACCACTGTGTGAATAGTATAAATCCATACAAGGGTGACAACTAAGATTTTGAAAGTGACAGCTGTTTAAAGGACTCAAATAAAGAGCTAGGCGTCCTTGACATGTGATGATGAGCAGACAGAAGTCATTTATCTGCTCTCAGTGTGTTTGGCATTCACGCTGCACAAGGACAGGAACAGGGACATGCTCATTATCACTACTTGCTTAATGATTTGTTAAATTCTACAAGAGCCACAACAAAAATCAAGGCAAAAAGGAAAATGAAACAAAAAGAAAAAAAATGCAAAATGGAAACAGCAACAGAAAAAAATAAACCATAATGTAAAGAAAACAAACTAAAAACTAGAAAAGCACTCAAAGAGCGCAGACCTCCACCAAAGCAGATAAGTCCCCCCCCAATCACCACCAAAATTTAATCAGTTGTTCCTTGTGCCAGAATCAACATTTCCTGAAAATTTCATCAACACCCCCCCCCCCACACACACACACACACACACGATCTCCACCAAAATGTAATCATTTGTTCCTTGTGCCAGTATCAACATGTCCATCATGAAAATCTGTCCATAACTTTTTGAGTTATCTTGCTAACAGAGAAACAGACAGACAAACCCCGATGAAAACATAACCTCCACCGTTACACTTGGTGGAGGTAATAAACAAAAATGTAACAAGAAAAAAGAAAAGACAATGCAGGACTTACAACATAGCTCCAGGATTGTGCAACACTGAGCTTCCTGCTGGCTTGAAATTCTGTCAAGATTACAGATAAACACTAAGATGAGTCATGTGACACAGTGTCTGTTCACATACAACAGTAAAGAGTCAGGGAATCTCACCTTAGTCGTATTGGGAGGCAGCACATGAAGCTGATAAACCGTCAGACACAGTTTACTCAAGTTGATATAAAAATTCACCATCACGTCCCCAGGCATAGGAGGGGAGAACATTTTCTGCAGACAGAAGAGAAGAGAAGAGAAGAGAAGAGAAGAGAAGAGAAGAGAAGAGAAGAGAAGAGAAGAGAAGAGAAGAGAAGATGAACAGTTCTATAGAGTGTAGATAAGGCTTTGGTGTGTTTTATCAAATGTTGTAGGATTGAAGTCCACAGTGCATGCTGTGTGTACCATTAGGCCACTGGTGGCCAGCTCAGGCAGTGTGAGGGAGGCCGGGGTGGTGAGGCGGTTTCTGGCTCGTGTCAACTGCAGCATCACAGCATCCATGAGCTACAGCACAAACACAAACCTGAGGTTATTTCATGGAAGCGACACAGCTGCAGCTCTGCATTTGGAGCCCTTGACCAAATTATGAGTGAGGGATGAAACTCACCAAGCGGTTATCTTATTTACTGAAAATAGAGACTCACACTGTGGTGTTAAACAGTATTAAGATGTTTCAGACTTTATAGAATGATAGATATACAAGTTTGCTTGGTAACACTAATGTCAACATCACATAATGCAGTACCTGTTTAGCGGGGTAACTGACAGACCATATCATCCAATCCTGAATTAATGCTAACATCAGGATTCTACAGTAACTTACTACTCATTCTAATGTTGCAAATCAAATGACAAGACCAAATGAAGGGAGGCTAGCTCATTAGCATGTTAACTACTGTAGATGTCTTTGAAATGTATTAGCATCTTTGACAAAGTCAAAACTGTTCAATCTTCACACTGATGATAATTTTGCAATGTTTAAAACATGAGGTAGTTCATATGAGTGTCAAACCAGGAACTCTGCATCACAGAAGAAGTACTAAAGCAAGTTTTACGCAATAGAGAAAAAAAAAAAACGTCAAATGGGCGTAGACCATTGCTGCATTTTTCAAAGGCTTCCAGTTACTCTGCACACACTATGTTATGATGAGGAGGGACTGACCTTATTGACCTCAGCACCAGTCTTAAAGTGGTAGCTGCTGTCCCGACTGCTGAGCAGTAGCAGGGCCTGGTTCACATGGTTCCTAGCATCCTGGATCTGGTGCACACATGAATATTTTTAGTACTGGAAAGTACAAAGTGCTAAAACTGAAACCAAACATATAGAGTTATATGATTTTTTTGGTCAGGTAGGAATGTAATAAGTACTGCAGCTACAGCCAAACCTCACTGGTTTTCTCCCTGAATTCTGGTTTCTTTCCAAACCGTCACACTATACCTGCTGCAGCTTCCACTGCTTGTCCTCTCTGAACTGGAAGTGCAGCACCTGGCTGCTCTTTGCAACCTTTAGGTTTATGTCCTATTAAGACAAAACATAGGCAGGACCAGGATTAAGTTCAGCAATAGAATTCATGTTCATATATAAAAGGCAGTGTATATGAACATATATATGGGTGTAATCAGAGATGGACCAACTCACAGCCTGGGTCAGAACCTCTCCCTGCAGAGTCAGCACCCCCTTCACCTGATCCATCCTGCACGATGACACAACACATTTGAATTAGAACATCACAGTTCAGGAACAAGAAGACAGATAGATAACAGCAAGGAAAGAGAGCAGCTCAGATGACAAGTTGGACATGATGGAAAATCCATTTTAAACATCCAACAGTGAATACATGGCAGACACTTCCCATAAGGGCAGTCACCAAAATACTACACACAAGGTAAATATGTATTCTGATCTTTTTAGAATGAGTTGTATAGAATTGGATTTCAAATGTTCGTTGTGCGTGGCTTTACGTAGAACTGCCAAGGATGAAGTTTTCCTGTTTGAGTTGACTCTCGAGGCCTGGTGAGGGCATGGAGAAGCGTCTGGAGGCCTCCTGTCAACAACACAATGAAATCTCAATAACACAAGCCCAATTATATTACAGAAAGAAATCTTGAATTCACTATGCTGTTAGTGGACTTCTGTTTTAAAGTCTCTAAATTTACCTTCAGGACATCTTGCAGCTGCTTCAGCACAGCGTGTACTTCTTCTTTGAGCAGCCAGTTGAATTCCTCCTCCTGCCATAAAGAAAATATTATCCTGTGAGATTTCTCATAACACATACATACTCACAGTGAGATACAGATACTGTTTGTACGTTTCTTCATGACTTCAAGTCACTTCAGGCACAAAGAAACAATGCAACGCTTTCATCTCATATTGTACACTGCCCCTAAATGGTTCTGAATTAAATTTAGTCTATTGAATGGATTTCCATGGAATTTAGCAACAGTATGTTTGTACTGTCCTTTTGTTTGCAGTCAATTACTTGGAAAACTAATGAAAATTCCTGTGTTTATTTGTAACAACAACATGGTTTTAGCACGCTAACACAATCAACTATGCCTGTTCAGCATGCTAGCATTCTTCTCATTGTGGATACAATGATGATGGTAGCATAAGTCAAAGCTCCTACACTACATCATATGCAGTCTTCACTTTTCTGTCTTTGCATAACTCGCGGTAGATTTAGGTCAAGTTTGACACAAAAAAAAAACAAAAAAAACTTTTTTTCAAAAAAAAAAAAAAACAAAACTTTTTTTTTTTTTTTTACAGCCCAAAATTTGATGGCTTTTGCTCAAGTCAAAAGTGACAAAAATCAAACAGTAATACATTTTCTTGTCTCTTTTCTGGTTATTGCATTTCAGCCTTTCATCATATTGTAATTCAAGTGGTCTGAGATAAAACATGATCTCTTCCACCTTCTGAGGAGCTTAAATACATGACTGACAGCAAAGGGAAACAGCATCAGGTTCATCTATCTTTATATTTAGTCTTTTGATTTGGATTGAGAGAGGAGCTGGTCGTTGTGGCCAAAAGTGTTCTCACAAGAAATATCTTCATATCTGCCAATATCAACAATTGTCAGGATAAATGTAAAATATTTTTTTTCCATTTTTGGTCCTGGATGAAGGTTTCAGAAATCAGGTGGTTGTTTGCAGTTTTAAATTATTCATTCAAAGAAGCAACAAGATGAAAATGACAATGGAAAACACACAAACACATACAAGGGTACAAACAAAAGGGTATATCACTGATTATTTGGTAATACTCAACACAAAATGAAATCATTATGATTATAATTGCCATCTTGAATAGATCATGTTCATACTCTACATCACCCAAGTGCGAACAGCATGACTGACAACAGACACACTTGCACAATCTCTGTGACAGCCATGACATGTACTTCTTCCATGACTAAGCTATGTCTAAACTTTAACTGACTTAGAGCAGTAAAATCATCGCGCGTACAGAAATATAGTCATAAAGGTATTTCAAACAGGTCTTCAGTGACAGTTCGGTTTAGTGCACACTGTAAACAGTAGCTACATCCAGGCAGCCCCAGGTCCCCAGCAGACCCACGGCTCAGACATCTTACCAACACCGTTCTCTCCACTTGGCTGGCAGCAGACATAGTAGGCCCTTCAGATAGAGATCTTTGTGGGTTCAGCATTTTAGTGGAAAGATACACCCAGACCCCGGCTCTTACAAACGCTGCCCCCTAGTAAGAGTAAAGGTATTATGGTTTTAACTACCCGCTAGCTTAGTGTAGGATATGGTGCCTTCACGTTCTGCTGAAAGTATCGGCAACAACAAGAACATCGCAACTCCTTACTCATAAACGTTGGCTGTTTTTTTTTTTTTTTTTTTTTTTTTTTAAGACGTTTGCATCGTGGGCATCATCAGAAACCTAAATTACGCCAATTTCTGGTACAGATGGTTTATATATTTTTGTTCGTTTTGATATTAAATTTTAACGGACCAAAATACAGGATTAGATATACGATTTTGGGCTTTACAAGGCTCAAGAGAACGCACCATTAGGTTGGTCACACGTTTGTTGTTAACGTGGACCACCCACTTCCTTATTTGGTAACTACACTTCCGCTCAGCGAAAACAAACGGTGCAATTCATTGGAAAGGGGAGTTCAACACAACGCAGAATTGATGAATCATATACAACAAAATACCGATCTTTGCAAAATGCATCAATATATGAAAATAGATTCTAACCCTCTGCCAAACCATGTTGGGATAGTAATACTCTGAAAATATTCCATATTTACTTGAAATACTACCTATCTCTAAAGAACAAAAAGAACATGAAAATCTAGTAATTATGAGAACCTTGTTATAAATCACCATCACATAAATGGAATTAGTTGGGGCGGGGGAGGGGGGCTGTTTTTAACATAGAAAAAACCCTGAAGTCCAATATCCACACACGTTATCTCAGTCTCCTGCCCAGTGACGACAGACATTCATTAGCTTGTAGCTAACTGTGGTATAGCAAATACCTGTGCATTGTCCCTGTCAAACAAACAAGTAAACAAACAAACAAAGCAGATGTGTCTTACTTGTCCAGTTTAGTAATTGTATCTGTCACACTGGCAATCAAAACTTGTGAAATAAATGTATTATATTTGCAGTTGGTTGAAAATCCAATTTAACCAACGACTACAAGCTCATACCATATTCTATCACAAAACAAATAAGTTCTAGTTTCATTGGATTTTAGTGTGGTTGTATGTGTGGAGCTGATCATTATGAACAAAAATGTTCTCACAATAAAAATGTCCATATCGGCCGGATTTTTGGTCCTGATGAAAGTTTGAGAAACCAGGTGGTTGTTTACAGTTTTAAATTATTAGATAGATAGATATATAGATAGATAGATAGATAGATAGATAGATAGATAGATAGATAGATAGATAGATAGATAGATAGATAGATAGATAGATAGATAAAAAAAAAAAAGCTCTATACTTTCAAGACGCAGTCATACCAGTGCTTCCAGAACAGAGATGTGTAACGTACAGCATTATATGCAAGATTTGTCAGCAATAAAATTACAGTATTTTCCGAGTGATTCAGGCGACACATATATTTAAACATCAGATTTCGCAGCACAGCACGCAATGAATTTACATGATTAGACATAAACAATTCGCTGGCACTGGTCCATCTGGGCTTTTTCAATAAAAGTTTTAGAGCATCGTTGTATCATTATTCATTTAAAGAAGCAACAAGTTGAAAATCACACTGGAACACACACTAACACACAGATAGTTCTTGATTTTGTAATTTAGGAAAAGGTATATCACTGAATATAATACTCGACACAAAATGAAATCATTCTGATTATTATTGCTATCTTGAATACATCATGCTAATACGCTACATCACCCAAGTGCGAACAGCATGACTGACAACAGACACACTTGCACAATGTCTGACAGCCATGACACAGCTATGTCCACACTTTTACAGCAGTAATAACATCACACTTACAGCTATATAGTCATAAAGGGATTTCAAATAAGGGTTCAGTGACAGTTCAGTTTGGCGTACATTGCAGTAAATGGGCTAAAATATGTAGCAAATGGTTTGTCCTGGTCAGCATTAGTCTGTTGATGCCCTCTCATCAACAGTCTGGGGGCTCACGGCCCTCTGAAACCATGACAACACGTACTGAGGACGGCTCGAGCTCTGCGACAGCACCTGCACGGCTGCACGTGCATGCTACCGTCCCTTCCTGCTAACCAGCAGTACAGACCCCACTAGTAACTGAAGTCCTCCAGCATTTGTTAAAAGCGTCAGTTCACAAATATTAACACGTTATGGAAAACAAGGAGTTCGTCGGCAAAAGCGGCTAGCCAGCTACACAGCCAGGCAGCCCAGGTCCCCAGCAGACCCACGGCTCAGACATCTTACCAACACCGCTCTTTCCACTTGGTTGGCCGCGGACATCTTAGGCAGTTCAGACAGAGATCTTTGTGGGTTCAACATTTTAGCCAGTGATAATATACAACCCCCCGATGAACGCTGTCCTCTAGTGGGAATAAAGGTGTTCAACTACCCGCTAGCTTAGCGTAGGATATGGTGCCTTCAGGTACTACTGAAAACATCCACACCAACAAGAACGACGCAACTCGTTACTCATACTATGTGTTAATTTAAAAAGACGTTTGTTTCATGAACATAATAAGAAATAGAAATTACGCTGTTTTCAAATACAGATGGTTTATATGTTTTATGCATTTATATATAAAATTGAAATAAACCAAAACATAGAATTAGAGAAACAATTTTGGTCTTTACTAGGCTCACGAGAACGTACCATTAGGTTGGTCACACGTTCATTGTTAACGTGGTCCACCCACTTCCTTATTTGGTAACCACACTTCCGCTCACCTATATAAATGTTGTGATTCTGAGATGAGCTCAGTATGGTGCTATACTGTATTTTAAACATATTTAACTGAAATACTATCCATGTTTGCAGAAAACAAAGAACATGAAGATCTAGTGATTATGAGAGCATTGTTATAAATCACCATCACATAAAATGGAAAAAAATTGGAGAAAAAAATGCTGATTTTAACATAGAAGAAACTCTGTCCAATATCCAGCCCCCCCCCCACCCCCCAACTTTATTGGAAATATTTGTATAGAAAACATCAAGAAATTTTGAACAAACATCAAGATATCAAAAGGAAAAATCACTCAAACAAATAAATTAACATAATGCAAAGGCTTACAGACATGAAAAAGAAAAGACAAATAATGATAATAACTTGAAATATAAAGAGCTAAGAAAAAAAATACATCAGAGAGTAAATTCAGTCCATTTTAAATAATTCTTCATAAATTATCAGAGTGCTTGTGTTTATCTTGTTAAAGATAAATTCCAGTGATTTAACCCTTTCATGCATAGTGGTCACTACAGTGGACAGCTATTCTACAGCTGTTCTCTTACATGTTCATGGATTTAGTCGTTTTAGTTTTATATCAGCCATCACAATACACCGCAATTGATAACATTACTGTAACTTTGATGTTCTTGATAAACCTGATCTAACATGTTTGAGTGTAAATTAATTCCTTGTCATTGTTATTAGACTGTAATTAATGACAAAAGGTTTTTTTTTTAATTTTATCTCCATGAAGTGAATAATGACTAGGATTAGAGTATACTACAAACAAAAAGTTAAGGATATATCTCTTTTTTTTGGGTCATTTTTGCCATTTGTAAATAAAACTATGTCTGGTCATTAAAAAAATGTGTTTCAATTTAATACACACAAAAAAGTAAAAAGCATTGTGCAAGAATCCCAACTGAAAAAATTATCCCCAAAATTTTAAATATCCTTAACTTTTTTTGTAGTTTATGTTAAAATGTAAGAAAACATCAAATTAGCAGCATTTAATGTTTTTATTTCATAGTTTTCACACAGTATATCAGTAAATACACATTTCTTTGCTTCAAAAATTAAACACACATTTCTGCAATTCCATGAAAAATAGCTTCATAAAAGAGGAATAAAGAAAAAAAATCTTAATTAATGCTCTCATAATTCATGCATGAAAGGGTTAATACATTTTTCAAATTCAATAATAAAGTCTGTAAAATTTGGGCGTGTTATGGTATATTTACATTTGTGTGAAATTGTCCAAATAAAATGATCAAATTAACAATAAATTCAAATTACGTATGTCATGTTCAAAATATGTAAGTACATTTTGAGATGTTATAGCTATATTTTTTTTACATTTAGATATGAGATAGTTTTCCATTTTAGACCAGAAGTCAGAAGAATGCACACAATGAAAGAATAAATGTGAAGTGGTTTCCAATATCCAGACATATTATCCAAGTCTCCAGCCCAGTGACGAAAGATATAAATTAGGTTGTAGCTAATTGTGGCATAGCAGATACCTCTGCATTGTCCCTGCCAAATAAACTGATAACAGGTGTGTCTTTTCTGTCCAGGTTAGTAATTGTATCTGTCACATCAGCAATCAAAAACTTGTGAAATAAATGTATTACAACAGCATTAGGTTCAATATCTAATAACATCCAGCGACTAAAAATACCTACCAGATTGTATCACAAAACAAATAAGAAGTTCTCAAGTTATTGAATTTTAGGGTGGTTGTATGTGTGGAGCTGGTCATTATGGCCAAAAAATGTACTCACAACAAACATTTTCGTATCTGTTGATATCAATAATTATCAGGATGAATGTCAGATCTTTTATTTTTTTGTTCGGTTTAAATTGATTTTTGGTCCTGGGTGAAAGTTTCAGAAATTAGGTGGTATTTTGCAGCGTTAAATTATTCAAAGATGCAACAAGATGAAAATGAAACTGGAAAAAAAAACTCAGGTAGTGCTTGATTTTGTGATTTAGAAAAAGATATAACACTAAGTATAATATTCACAAGATAAAATTTATACATGACTATTATTCCTTCATTGCCCCTCCTCACTTTGTTGGACTCTAGTGCTTCTTCTATTTTATATTGACAATTGAATACATTTTCCAATAGATTCCACGTAATGTGATATTGATGTAAGATGATGTATCCTTGAAATTACAAGATCAGTATCTTGTAACTGTACGTTGTCTAATTTTAGCTCTTCAGTGAATCCATTAAGCATTTGTAGCAGTGTACAGGTGACACACTGATGTGACTATGATCATTTTTAGTTTGACAAATAGGTGAAAAGCAGGTATGAGGTAAAATTAACTTCCAGCACAATTTTCTACAACAACCATTACAGATGCATAATAATTTAAATGAGGAAAATGTAGTTGAGTCAGTTATTCAAAAGGCCGACGTGTCAGTAATCAGGTGAGGATTTATTAAACAGCACAAAAGTCTTGATATTTCCACATGTACACAAAATCATAAATATCCCCCAAAACAAAGTTACACCCTCATTCCTTAAACATGATCCAAGTCATTGTCATTTCATTGTGAAGAAGCCTGATTATATAAGCCACAGATTAATAAACCATTTACACTTGAACTCAACGATCTACAGTATTAAGACACAATGTTAGACAGTCGCTCTTTAGTCAAAAATGAAAAAAAAAAAAAAAAAAGGGAAAAAAAAAAATACTAATGTTCATTAATCCTGGACATTGTAGATATAAAAGAAATTCTACTCAACATAATGTGCTATTTACATCCGTCTTCTAAAAACAGCTCTTTACACTTTAGTATGAAAGGGGATTGGAAATTAAAAACTGCCATTCATCAACAGAAAACTTTAACATGCAACTCAGATCTAAGGGTAGAGAAACCATCTACAGTTGAAAGCTGACAAAAAAACAAAACCAAAAAAAAAAAAAAAAAAAAAAAAAAAATAAATCTCTGGGCCTTTAACAACCAATTGTCTGATGGTGCACACTCCATCCTTTGAGCTTCTATTATCCGTCTGCACTGGGTAAAGAGCAGAACAGCAGGACTCATCGCTTGGAATGACAGCTCAAAGCTCCATCCAAGGCAGTGAGAGTAGGGAGGCAGCAAACAAAGTCGAACAAGCTGTCTGTTTTGTGCTTTTTTTTCCCCCCCCCCAACAAACCAGTTTGATTCTCTGGTTTGCCATATCCTGTGTTTGAATACCTTATGTTTAAATAGGGATCCCTAGTGCAAATACAAATTTGAGGACGAAGATAAAACCCTTTACTTTTACATTTCCTGTCTCAGTTTATGAAATGTAGTGTTTATGCTGCAGTAGAAGTCAAACACTGCCAAAACAAAACCAACCACCCACCACATTTCCAAAAAAAGTCAAGTGATTCTGGAATGAAATTTTGAAATTTAAAGAACAAAACTTAATTGTACGTTTCTGTGAATGGGTTTGTAGCAAAATAAACCAGTCAGATACCCAGGATTATGACTAGGGGTACACAAGCAACTCAAGAACATACATAATTTATTCACCGTGACAAAAGAACCAAACAAATGGTATCGACTGTAGGTCAAACTGTTATTTTTAACATCAGTATTCTTATCAACTGCTCTTCAATTTTTTTGATTGATCTGTGATGTGCCCTCGGTAAAACTGGTAACATTCTCCTCTACTGTCATGCGACTGTCTGCTGCTCCTCCCACTTCTATAAACCTGGAATATTTTAAAGGTTAGTGTTCAAAGACAAAAGGGTAAAACAATATATTCACAGTTGGTTTGGGGCCCTTGAAATGTAACAAGCTATTTAGCTAAAGTGAAGTTGGGTTTATATTAAAATAGGGTTAGACTGATATAACAGCACAGATGGAGCTAAAAATGTCAAAAACAGCTTCATTAGTTTGCTTTTAATGGATTATATGTGTCATTTACTGTAAATAAA
The DNA here is from genome assembly GCF_902148855.1 of Sphaeramia orbicularis. NCBI lineage: Eukaryota > Metazoa > Chordata > Actinopteri > Kurtiformes > Apogonidae > Sphaeramia > Sphaeramia orbicularis. The sequence goes on from NC_043964.1 coordinate 49,902,175, forward strand.
AGTTGAACTGTGAGACTGTTTCTAAATCAACTTCAGTTAAAATAGTTCCAGAACAACCTATCAAAAATAAAAAGGAAATGGAAAGGAGAACTCTGAACAGAATGAAAGGTTTTGAACGTGGAAATCTCAAGTCTTAATGTGAAGTAACAATATTTACTGCATTTAAGGCCTCAACGCGTCTGTTGCTCTGTCCTTAACCTTTTCAAGAGACATCAATAACATAAAAGCATAAATCATCTGGTCTAACAGAGAAACAAGCCATGACCGAACGGCACCATGAAGACCGAGGAAGAAACATAAATAAATACATCTATTCTTGAAAGAATTGAGGGGCTACAATAAGGCAATGCAGTGGCATGTTCTTGGTGTTTTTTTTCCCAAGGAATCCTGGAGATTAAAAAAAAAAAAAAAGAGCAAATATCACACTGAATTAAATAAACTTATCATTTGCACATGAACAAAAGAGGGGAATAATAATGCATCCACAAAATCCAACAGTATTTCATGTGTCTGGAGCCGACACTCAACTCCTCACAGTGCCACTGGACTGAACACTGCTGCTGCATTGCTTCCACCGCCTTTATTTAGGTTTCACCAAACCCTGAAGCAGACTGCCAGGTGTCGTAGTACAACTTCATGTAGAGCACTCTCACAGCATCGTTTCCCTCAGTTCAAGTCAGTGCAATGCTCAAAGGTTGCCTCTTGACAAAGAAAATTAAATCCAGGGAAGGTTGGTTGGGCCAGTAGGACTGGTTGGGTGGGTGGGTGGTGGAGTGTCGTAAAAACGACTATAATTAAAAGAAGAAAACTTATTAGGTGACAGGGAGAAGTACTGGAAGGTTAAAGACTGTGTGGTCCAGAGGGGAGGTCACATTGCACTCTAGTGAATGTAGGCCCTGTACACTGCAGAGATATCGTTGTCCGACTGGTCCAGTGCCTTAGCCCTCTTGTAAACCTGTACAAGGAGACAAAACATTAGCTTCAATTATCACTTGCACTTGTTTCCAAGGGGTAATTAAAAGGCTATGAAAGTGCGTTAAAAGCGCAAAGTCAACACACACATTAAGTTCAACAGACAACTGTCACATACAAAACATGAGTATTTTATAAAAAGCTTCAATTATAGCAGAGTCAGCGTTCAGCATTTAGGAGCTGGACAGCAAAGTCTGCATCCTGAGGGGAGACGCTCAAACTCAGGGAACGAATATGAAAGAATATGGGAGGAGTCCAGTAAAATCCAATAAGCTGCCTACTGTCTGCTGATCACATCGGGCGGTAAAAGTTTGAAATGGCTTCTCAATAATTTATGAGCAGACTTTAACCTTTCAAACTGTAACATTAACAGAACAATTACTGCAGGATCGATACATTATATTTCATGTTTCCTGTACAGAATTGACTCTGTCAGAGCAGTAGCGTGTTGTGGAGTACATGTAAGTAAATTTTATTTATAGATCGCTTTCACAGACAGGGAGTCACAAAGTGCTTTACAGTGCAAAATACAATTCAAATCCTACTATAATGGATGTTCTATGCGTCTTTGTCCGATGCGTTGCAGCACGGGAGAGCATACGGGTGCAGTGCTGCTGTTGCAGCATGGGAGGGCACTATCGTACAATGGAACCACGGGTACGATGCCGCTAGTAGACTTACAATACGATAAATGCATTAAATTGTAGCAGCCCTGAGTCAGTTTAGATTAATAAGCCTGCTTGAACAGGAATGTTTTAAGATGTTTTTTAAAAGACTCAAAGTCCATAGACCGATAGAGGGTATAGAGGGAGACTGTTCCAGCGCCACAGCTTTAAAAGATCTGTCACCTCATGTACTAAAACAAGTGCACATCTGCTTTTTCTGTAAAATCCATGGCTCCCATACTCTTCTTAATGCTGCATAAAATTTATCATGAAATTGACAGAGAAAATGATAACATCACTCCTTAAACTGTCACGGCCCTTCACACATGCACATACAGTAATAGATTCGCTACTAGCATGGAAGCTAATCATTTTACGAGGCGCATCTGAATCTTCCATAACGTTTCCTCTTTAAATGTTCATTCATAGCTGAAGCGGTCCAATGCTCTGCCAGGCTCAGCTGCAGATCTGACATGTGACAGTTTCTTTGTTGCGTCACATACAAGAAGTTCCCAAACTTTAGACCGTTTGTTTCTCGTAGCCTCACTTTAGTCGGCTTTTACTGCTGCCCGTTCTGTTCCCGGTCATAAGTGTGTATGTGCTGTCAGTGCATCAAAGATTTGGGAAAAGTGAGATTCCTCACCCTGAGATACTTCAGCTGGTTACGGTGAAACGTTGTTTATCATGGGATTACATGCTGTGAATTACATGCAATGACTTCGCTAACAACCCATCAACTACTAAATTAGCTGTCGACTAATTTTGGCGTCAACTATTATTGGACTAGTTGTTGCAGCCTAGCCCTGTGTGAATAGAACTTCGTTCTGCAAAACAGGTTTACAGAAGTTTGAGTTATACAAGTAAAAAGCCTCCACAGTTACCTCATTGGCAGCTGCAGCCATTGGGGTCGGATGGTTGGCCATGTCACCCATGGAGATGGCCAGCCTCAGGTCCTTCTGGATATGTTTCAAATAGTAGTCTGGCTTAAAGTTGCCCTGTAAAATATCTACAAAGACACCAAGCACTTTAGGTAATGAGGACAGTTTTCAGTTTTCAGCTGATCAGTTAAAGTTAAGTGAATGAACAAACAGACAAGGAGCCTTTCCAGTGCAATGACCTACTTTGACATTTCTGGTCCACAAACGTGCTGGCCATCTGGCCCTGGCATAGGATGTCCAGGAACGTCTGCTGTGACTGGCCCGTGGCCTGGGCCAGGGTTAGCCCCTCTGCGATAGTTGCCATGAAACTGCCTTGCACCATGTTGAGGATCAGCATCATCCGTGCTGCGTTCCCTGCTTCACCTGTACATAAAAACACACACAGAGGGTCGTACACAGACGGTCACATGTAAAACAAAAAAATAGGACCAATGGCCCTATAGCATACCGGCCAAATTAAAAGCTTGGGAAATTTATCCAGATGCCATTTATTATCACCCAGTTCTGTGTATTTATTATATTACAGAAATAGCCCATGTTTTGGTCATATTCCAATCAGATCTGTAAAAAATTCAAATTCCAACTTGATATCATCGATACTTACTGATTTATTGGATCAATCCACTTCCTATCTCTTACAATGGGGAAATTTTTCAAAGTCGCATCAAATCCAGAATCAGATCCGGATCCAAATAATTTCACTAACTTTTGTTGACATCATCATAAAGAAGTTGTATACCAAGTTTGAAGTCAATCGGAATTGTAGTTTCGGAGAAGACGACGATTGAAAGTTTTGTAATGGACGACAGATGCCGCCGACCAAACAAAACAAAGACATGTTAGCCTGGCATCGCCACTGAGATGCATCATTCCCCCATAAAAAAATTTTACTTCTCAATATAAATTTGCTAAATGTTTTCCTTTCCCAAAGTTAATGTCGAGCAAAATATAGAATGTACTATATTTGATGTCCTCCACCTGAGCACATATGCCAATGGTTTGTCATTATGTTAGGTTGTATACACATTTAAGAGCCCTACATCAACAACCAGTGCAGACACAGTCATAGCACTAAATCCAGTTTATTCTGCGTTAATAATAACCAACAGAACACCACAATAAACATAATAATATACCTGCTGTCAACAACAAGCAAACAAACTACAGGCTAACAAAGCTGCTAGTGTCTAATGAGCTGTCAACAATAGTATTTTTACACTGTGGTAATTGAATTATTAACAACGTAACACACAAAGTGCATTGTGTTTCCTGTTCTATGGCACCAGCCTCGAAAAAGGTCAGTACTATACCAATGATGTGTCAAACACTCAACCTTGACTTGACCTGCCAGTACAAGTCTGGTCTTTGTTCTGACCATCCTGAGCGCATCCACCGGTAGAGCCAGTATGACACCGATACAGAAGCTATGATCTTACATACCCAGGAAGAATGAGGTCTTTCCCATGGCCTGGAAGCAGCTGCTGCAGTCCTCATACACTGACCGGTCCCCAGCTGCTAGGATCACAAGCATCCCGTCGTTGGACAGCTGCTGGCTTCCTGCCACTGGAGCTTCCAGGAAACGGCCGCCCCGCGATGTGATCACCTGACATTTACACAATTATTGAGGAAGAAAAATAACTTGATCCGCAGTTATACACCTTTTACACTTGACCATCTTTTCATACCTGTGCAAGTTCAGTGATCGTCTCTGGGTCGACAGTGGACATCTCTACGTAGCATTTACCCGGCCTGATTCCCTGCAGAACTCCACTGGGCCCCAACACCAACTTGACAACAACAAAAAATATACAGAGCACATTAAGCCACAAACTAAGGTAGACTGGCAGTGAGCTACAGTTACGATCAGAAATATTCAACCACCCCAAAGATATTAAGAATTTATCAATTTAAGAGCAAAATTCTGCTTTGGATGAGTTTTTGCAAGGGTGAATGTAGTATTTGTGCAAGTGTATTTCATTAAGATGGTCATGTCACAATTATTCAACCCTGTCTGTCTGTCTATCTTTTAACTTTCTTACTAGCTTGAAGTTGAAACATAATCAAGCCTTTGGGAACTGTATTATGGTTATGGTTATCTGTAGTCCATGTGTCACTCACATCTCTGGCTGCTTTTGGGTCTGAGACACAGGAGAAAGTGATGTCACACATGGAGGCCACTTCTGCAGGAGTCCGTCCTAACCGGGCCCCCTCTTGTATGAACAGGTCACACTGGAACACACCAACAGTGCACATTCATCACACCGTTTCACAACACTATTACTGTGCATAGGAGTCATGTCTGTAGATTATACTGTACAAGGGAGAGTCAAAAAGTTCTTAGACAAATGTAATAAAAACTTTATTTTATTTATTTATTTAACAGACCTCTGTGCCTTGAACTTCACAGGTTCAGCTGCTCCTTTTGGATGACACTCTTGATTTAATTTTGCCCTGGTCAAAACTGGTAGATCCAAGTTTCATAGCCAGTGACAGCGCTAGTCTGAAAACTTGACTCTCCCACATACATACACACAATAGGCCATGCACACTTTGGAACAAACCAATTAAACCTGAATGGTTTTACTTAAATCCTACGTCTTAAATACTAGGTCTCTCTGGAGTATGTCATGGGCTTAAAGATAAAAATGCTGTCACTGCTGTGACTTTAAAGACAACATGCTTTTTCACTAATATGTACTATATGCCAGTAAAGTGTTTGAAGCTCAGGGCAGAGATCAGCATTTACACTGGAACTGGTCCCTGGTTAAAAAAAAATAAAAAAATTCTTCTGTGCTATGTCTATGTAGTATCATATCACTATTACTTCAAACAAGACATAAAATGCAGACAATATGGTGTGGTATAGTCCGTGGCTGTTTCATTATAATAGGAAATGGCTATATTCTACTCTATTGTTAATTTAGTTGTCACTGCATCATTTGTCATTATGCTTTAGAGTCCTTCAAACAGTATGGATGGTAAAAAAAATTTTTTAATTTGGTATATTTAATTTCAGCTATGAGCCTACAACAGGATTTTTTTCTTATGCCCTGTGTTTAAGCACAAAGCACTACTTCTGTCATTATATTTATGTCATGTCAATATTCTGAAGTGTAGTTTAAATTCTTCTGGGTTATACCTGAAAATATGAGTGACTTATTTTGAAAAGGTGCAATTCTGTACATATACAGGACTACAAGAATGTTAATTTTTGGTTGAAGCTGGAGTTTCAAGTAAGAATAATGTCTCCATCCACCTGGAACATTCTCTATGGGTCATATTAGGAGTGTGTGATATGACCATATTAGATCGTGAAGGATTAGAACATATCGACGATCCAACAAAGCAGAGAGATTGTGGATTCGGAGGAGTTTATGGGGGGGAGGTGCATTCCATGCCGTACGTACCCCACAATGAGTAAGCGCACACCATACAACCATACAAAGTGAAAGTGAAACTTAAGACTTAATTCTTCTGCTGTTGTGCAGCTCAGTTTCCTTTTCCCTACCTTCGGAAACTTTAATTTGAGGAGACAGGACGTTTGGGATTTTATTTTTTTAAGTTGCGACACCCCTAGGTCACATTAACCAATACTGATAAGCACAGTTACTGCTGAACTAGTCCTGCATCTTCTAGAACTTTCAGGCGCTTAGTTTGGCTGATCGTCACTTATAATATGTCGATAATACATCAAACTGAAAAAGCTGTTAAGTTTCTGTGTGTTGGATCTCAACAGGTTTTTGACCAGTTCAACATTCCTGACATTCTTGTCTAGTTCCTCAGGTACATATGTGACAAACGCATTTCATTCATGAGACTTCAGTTTCATCTGTAAAAGGCCATGTATAGCGGGTAAAGGTACCATACCTTTTCTGCTGTGCGGTTCCACACTGTGACGATGTGACCCATTTTTAAGAGGTTGGAAACTATGCCGCTACCCATCAGCCCCAGACCCAGGAAGCCTATTCTAGAGAGCACAATGCAAGAAAAAAAAAACATGAGCAAACAACACATATTTTTTAAAGTAAAGCAAAAAAAATTTTACTCAAAAAATGCCTATAGAGTATTTTATTTTAGGCATTTATCTATTTATTTGACTGTTTTTTATATGCCACACTACTTTTGTGAAGAAAACAAATTGGGTAATCAATCTACAATCTCCAAATTTTAGTGTACACATAGTAAAGATGTGTTTTCATAAAATATTTCACATGAAAGACAATGGTGGTGATGACAGTTGGGTACACCTTGACATCACAGGGCTGACTTACAACACTGTCACACTTACACCTACACATGATTTAGAATGACCAATTAACTTTTTTGGATAGTGGAAGCCAGTATATCTGGAGAGAACGTGCTTCTCCATACTGAAGGGCCCCCACCGGCCAGTGCCAAACTGAACCCTAGTCCTTCTTTCTGCGAGGTGACAGTGCGAACAACCACGCCACCGTGCTGCCAAAGAACTATATCAATACATTAATTTTTTTTTTTGTATCTGTTGTAGTTTAAAACCAGATTAAACCACAGGGCTTCATCTTCTGAGCTGTTCTGTAGCTTTACTCATCGAGTCATTGAGATTAAGTGGGGCTGTTAATACCTTTTGTCTGTAGGTGTGATGCTGCCGTTGATGGCTGTGCTGTCGGCTGCTTGGATGGATGTCGACCCTGTGTCCTACATACACACACACACAAAACAACTGTCAGTATCATGCAGCAGGAACTCTTACGTCTCTTCTCTCACTTTTCTGTATTTTCTAACAGAAAACTATCATTAGGGTAGTGCTGATGATATGGTGCAAAGGTTTTGCATTTTGGTTCTTACCTATAATTATCATGATAAATTTCAAATTATTATTGTTTTCCATTTAAATGGCTGAATTGTGACATAAGACAAAAGTGGTTTAAAAGCTGCAATGACACACAAATAATGCAAAGATGCAAAAAGCTCAATCTAACAAAACATGTGGGAAAAATATTATGGCAAAGCACACTTTATCATAATTCCATCCCTAAAGAAATATAGGGAAAAACATAGTAGGATCCATGCTGTAACACAAATCTAGAGAAGAACAATAACAACAATAACAAGAAGCAGCTACAACTTTTAAAAAATTCAGCCCCTGCACAGGATTAACCCAGACCTACCAAATCTGACAGGGTTACACATCAAGTCATAATCTAGATCTGAATCCGAAATAAACAGGAACACTGCTCCTTTGGATTTTGTCAGAGCACCTTCAAACTCGGTTAGTGTCATCTAGAGTCCTTTGTGATGAATTCTTGCAGTGTGGGTGATGCTCAATTTTAACCTTTTTGCCATTAAAAAAAGGCAAAGTCATTATAACTCCCAACAACACTATCCAATCCTGTCCAGATTTCTCATGTTTTAACAGTCCAGACCTGACCACATTTGCATAACAATACTGTCATAGTGCCACCTACTGGTAATAGAAAGTGAGACTTCTGGGTACAATTATCAAGGCTTTAAGGTTTATGAATTTCATGGAAGGGATTCATGATCTTTACCTTTTTCATTCTCATTCTTTCTCTTACAGAACAAACACTGCTGTATTGAGTGGACATTTACCATACATTATCTACATCAGATATTTATACAATGATATGGAATAACTGGTGGGTGTTGTATGGCACCAAATAAGGGACACAGTCAGTCAGTTAAGGTCTCTGCATAACTGGATCAGGATGTCTGCATAACCACCATAAAAACCCGCATACTATCACCCACCCAGAATTTTGTAGAACCCACCAGTGGCAGCCAAACCTGAGTTGCATGGGGGAGTGAGGCCCCATTCATCACTGTTTGCAGTTTTAACTACTACTTGCAGCTATATTTCATTTTATTACAGTCAGCTTCTACTTCACCTCTTCAATGATCTTCAAGCGCTTGCTAATGGGTTCCATAGATGAGGCTGGCTGTGGAGAGAAAGAACACATCACTATGGATGGCTCAAACCATAACAACCACTTTACATAGCAGAACTTCACGAACATGCAATGTACTCAATAACTCAAAACAAATGTAATATTTCAGGAAAATGAACTATATTAAAACTATTATTATTAAGTATATGCAATCGAGAGTGCTGTTTAGACAGCACAGAAAGAATTAGTCCTTCCTCTGCCCTCTATCCTCCTCTCTGCTGCCGAGCCAAATGTTGCATTTAGCGCTGGTACATAAGGTGCATCTCCAACCAGCTTCTTGTATTTGCATGTTTACACATACAAAACCCATATTGTCACATCACCCAGACCAGTAGTTTGGATTAGGGGTAAAAGTAGTCAGCCAGGTTCACATTTTTTGTCAGTTATTTGCTCCCAAAATTGAAGTGACAAATCAAAACTAACCAGATCAAAATTACACTCTATAAACAACAAACATGGATGAAATGGTTAACTTTAGTTTGCTCATTATGTCACTATTGGCCACAACAAGTGCGTGGTGGTTATGTATAACAGGTGTGGATAATATTACTCACGCATGCGATTGGAAAAAAGGAGGAAAAACCAACACGGTGAAAACAGCTAAGAAGTCTTTCGAATAACTCCTTTGTGTTTATGTTCACTTACCCAGGAGAAAAAAAAAGGTATTAAAATGATTATAATCACCTAGTTTTAATGCTGCAGAAATGTACTGATGCAAACAAACATTTTATGCTGAATGTGGACATGTCAGTGTGAAAGTCCCTCGGAGGCTAACCATAAAGCAGGAGTTATCAGTGAAGCCACAGGCACTTTCAGTTGAACTGTTAGAGCTGCAGGGGGGGGGTTGAGGGACTGCCTCAGCCTGGGTGTGTCCACAAAGGCTTGAAAATGATACCATAAAGTGCAATGTAACCACCTCATCCATCACATCTGACAAATACAGAGAACCAAAAATGTGAAGAACTACTGCATAGCTACTTGTACAACCATCAGGAGGAGAAAAACAACAGGATCCAGAGCAGCATGCTTCCTCTTACCTTCTCTGACTGGCTGAGGAGGAAGTGATGGAAATGTGGGTCATCCTTTACAGGCTGCAACAGAGGAGAGTTGAGTGTTACAGTCAGTTTTTTTTTTTTTTTTTTTTTTTTCCTGAGTTTATGTCCCAAGCCGACAGAGAGTCTAATTCACACTGCACTCAGAAACAGGTTATGGTCCCAGTACAAGCTACCAGTTGTTCACAGAGTTTCTGTTGAAAACTGTGATTCTCTCCTGGTGTGTTAGTGGTCAAAGGGCAGACATAATAAACATAGCATCCCCTCCACTCTACAGAAACTCCTGCATGTGTTGAAACAAAATTATTTAGTGACAGAAACGGCAGCCTGTTGACTCCAACATTACACTGGTAGAGTCTAATTGGACAGGCTTTTGGTACGTAAACTAACGGCCTAGATGACATCATAGTCAGTTAAGACAGTCAGATGTTGGCAGTCATGTCAGGCTTTAACTGATCAGCTATGTGGAAGAGAGATGGAGCCTGGATTAGAACCCCTTCAGTTCTCTGTCTTTGTTCTTTTTGTAATGTCTGTCACTCTGCAAGTGAACAAGTGAGTTTACTTTTTTTAAGGAAATCAGAGTGGATGTAAACAGGAGTATGAGCGCCTTAATACCAGACAGTATGAATGCTTTGCATTCAGAACCTCGCCGCCACTTTTCCACTGATGGAGTCAGCTCATCTCAGTAACTACACCAGTGCATGAAATTTCCATAAATGCTATAGTCCCCATCAGTGTGGCTGGTTGTCATAGCCAGTGCAACATGAATATAATGGGAGGCAGTTACAAAAGCTACTTTAAAAAATAAATTTAAAAAAAAATTATTTATTTATTTACTTATTTATTTATTTATTTAGTTTAGACTTCACATCTTAGTGTACCTGAAAATTTGCTCTGATGTTTTTGCTTTCCTGCTAGTGTGTTTTTGACTTCCTGCTAGTGTGACTTGGCTATTGAGTGTAGACATGTGCATCACATACTGGTGCAGTGACAAGTCTGGTTTAATCAATCTATGATCTGTACGGTTTCATGTCATGTTTAGTATTGCTTTTGCCCAGTCTGAACTTCAGTGAAGGTGGTACTAAATATAGGACCTGATAGAGTCAGCTACCACATAATGGAAATGCATAAAAAGCCAGAGCCAAGTCAAAGGGAGTTGAGCTGATACCATCTGTGGCACAATAGTGTGATCCTGTCACTAACTGTTCCTACCTGTGTCAGTGGATACAATTGAAATTTGTGCATGTCCAAAAACATATTAAGATGCTTTGAAAGCCTCCATCAGCATTAAAACACTTATGATTAACAACTTTAAGATATGAAAATTGAACCCTACAATCAGTAGCAGGCACAGAGTTTTACAAGAAAGTTTTGACAGTGTCCATTGCTAAGCTGCATAAACTGGATAATATGTCCTCTATCTGCTATACCCTGTTACCTATCACCACATAGAGGACACACTGCCCAGGAACTGAGACAATAAATGCTTATGATTATCAACATTAAAACCCAAAATAGGGATTATTACAATGAGTAAAAGTTTCTCTGAATTCAAACATTATTGAAAACATGGTGTAATACAAGTAAATACGTCCCAAATGTATTTAACACAAGCCTAGTCATTTCTTGATATTTTAATGAGGAAATGTTACCTACTGTACTACAAACCAAAAGCTGCAAAGCATCACTATAATTTACAGGAACAGACCGTTTTCACTCTGATACAACATGCTGGTTAGAGGAAATGGTAATATCTTGCACAGACTCACAACTGAAATGAGGAAATGAGCCCAAAGCATTCATCACTCATTGAGTGTTAAGAAAGGCAGCTGGTAGTGCGATCTTTCTGTTGGACTCTGCTCCGGAAAGTCAAAACATTTCCACTGACATAGAGATGAACAGTTAATGAGTCAGCTTTTGTTAGGAGTATATTATTTCTTGTTGGTCATTCTAGTTTGAGAGCATGTTCTCTTAAGAGTTGTCACTAACCCTGTTCCTAAGGTGCAAATTGCACCGAGGAAGAAAAAGATGCAGCCAAGCAGGAATTCACACATTTTCTTTTACTGTTGAAGCTGAACCTCTGCAGACAGAGCTGTGACCATGTCATCTGAGCAGCACACATCACACCGAACAAATTAAAACACACAGCTTCAGGAGTCACAGTGAGCACAACATAGGTCAAAAGGGAAAAGGTCTGCAGTTGTTGTTTGGTTGAAGCCAAAGGTTAGAAAAGGTCAGGTGGGAAACAGCAAGGCAAGGCAGGCTTGGAGGGAACAGGAAGGGTGCTGGGATAGGGGGGGCAGGGGGGGTCGGGGTTCACCTACACTGCTTTCCCATTTGAATCCTGAGCCAGGTCCAGCCCCCAGCCTCTCAATAGTGGACGGCTCGGGGTCAGAGTCAGTTAAGTCCTTAAGGAGGAAACAGAAACATATTGACCTGAATGAGACGTCGGAGGTCCATGTGTGCTGTAGAGGGACACTGCATTCCCACAGCGGACGGAGTGGATTGAACTCCTTTACCACCTTTAGATTAGGATGGAGGGCCAGAAATCTCAGAACCAAATCTCAAATATGTTGTATTTAAATTAACTGCAGAACTCAAAGGAAAACTGCTCTCAAAGAAAGTTGGCCCTTTTCCACTGGCACAACTTTAACTAATTACTTAGGCTGTATTTCACCTGTATTTGAATCAAGGGAAAAAGACTTTGACTCCAAAATAAAGCGGAAACATCTTTAGGGGTGGTATTAATTGCGTGTCGTACTGTAACTTGCATTTACAATTCCATGTGAGCTGAGAACAGAAAACTGACACAGTTTCCATATTGCATTACATGAAACACCTGCCATGGAAAAGGGCCTTTTGAATCTTCAGCTCAGGGTTTATGGTAGAAAGGCTATCATATTCACCTAGTGCTGCTATCCACTTTGGTTGCTCAAACTATATGCAGGAAAAGGAGTCTGCAGTGATGCGATGGCTTTAAATCCTATGACATGTACAACGAAGGCTGAACAGAACTGAAGCAGACAGTGTGGTTCTGTGCACAGCGTCATGCTCTATGGGGGAGGTTAAATATTTGGTCCTTTTAAAAGTGGATCACCATTTCTAGTCTTCATTGTGGTGTATGTGTTTGTGAGAGGCGCTCTAAATTACATTATAATCATTGTAATGGTTATGGGAAATAGCTGGTGTACCAATCCAGCTGGCAGAGGGGAGTTGTTAACTTTTTTCAAACAGTTCCACCAACCTTCTCAGAGGGGTCCTTGAGTGCACTGAGATCTTCATCGTCCTCCTCCAGGATTTTCAGCGGCTTGTTAGGCGTCTTCTTTCCTTTTGAGTCACCTTTGCTGTCTGAGTTCTGTTCAAAAACACATATACCTGGGTCTCAGTTCAAATGCATCAAAGGAGCAAAAGAGGAAAATAGACTTTCCAAATATGTTGGTGGACAGCTGGCCTCTACAGAACCCATGTGTCTTCTTGAATAAACTTGACACCTGACCCGCAACTGTGGTCATGGAGGCTAAATTCCTGTTCACTCGTGTTGGCTGACTGACAGCTCTGGAGGCTGCCTCACATCCAGCTCTCCTCAAACTTCAATCATCCCAACAAATACACACAGTGATTGTAGCTACATGCATAATCACTAGCACAGCCGCAGGACCAAGAATCCCAACACACCTATTTAGAACCATAAGAGGCTCTGAAAGAGTGAAATAAAAACATATCACTTTAGATGTATACTGTATTTGAACAAAAACTTTTCAGGGAACTGAAGCTGTGAAGTCTCATCAAACCAACCAGATCCACTACCAACGACAGTAATTCTGAGTCCGCCTTGATCATCCAGACCACCGTGTTAATGTACAACTTTGATGTTTAAACAATTTAGTTCAGATCCAAACAAACTAGATGACCCGGTCAGTGGTAAAGGCGAAAATGTGTGGATTTTTTTTTTTAATGTAGCCACTGGTTCCAAATTGAGACACGTCAACCTCCACTCCCTGTCAAGACTTCCATTGAAAGAAATGTGGATGGAACGCCCCTGATTAAAGGACAGTCCATTTTTTTTATACAAAAGACAACGACATGAAATGGCTGACAGTATACGAGCATCACAATGGAAAAGCTCAAGAGAGTTTTGGCAACAGGAAATGGTGTGTTAAGCTGTGTTCACCTATAAAATACAGTCATAAATGTGTAGATTTTTGTGTGTGTTATCACATTATGTGCATTTCATTCCCACTAAGACATACAATTCAGTTTACAGCTAATAAATAACATATTTCAGTGTTTAGTATCACTTTAAAAAACTGTATCTTTGATTTGCCACCATGTGATGAACTTGCAGATAAGGAACATTTGCTTCCAAATAATATTGCAATATTTCGACCTAACGTACAGCCAAGTGTCTCAGCGGTGTAGTTCCCATTAGGCTGTCAGTACTGTAATGCCTTCCTTTATATTTCTATTTCTGTCAGAATGGCCCTTTGTTTAAGACAGAAGAGTTTAGTTTGGAGCTCTGTTGTCGATGCTTTGACTTAACAGCTACATTTGAATGGCTGAATCCCTGAGCAACACTCACCAGAGACTGGTTCTAGAGCATAATGGAAACATGTAGTGTATGTTTTTCCTCTATATTTATGGACTGTAGTTCACACATCACTTCTAACTGCGGTGTTCTTATTGGCTGTTCTCCTGGTGAACATCTTATCTCTACATTTTGTGTCTTCCCTGTTTATTACCCCTGGTGTCAACTGGGTCCTGGTACACCATGGCCATAACACAAGCTTATTATGGTTGTTCTACAAAATGCTTGCGTTTCCACCAGAGGTGTCCTAAACTGGCTCTGCACCTTGTTTCACAAAATACATGCCAAGTCTATTTTTGATTAAATAGATGATTCAGACAAGAAGGAAGCACAGGAACCACATCTTGTCAATTTCAAAACAAAAACAGTCTGTCAAATCTACATTTATGCGTTTGGCAGATGCTTTTTTCCAAAGCGACTTACGAGGGAAAACCAATCAAATCAATCAGTCAATCAAATTTTATTTATATAGCGCCAGATCACAACAAAAGTTATCTCATGACACTGAGTTTGTCAAAACCAGACTCTAAACCAATTTACAGAAACCCAACAGAATCCTCCAGGAGTCAACACTTGTGACTGGTGACAGTGGCGAGGAAAAACTTCCCTTTAACAGGCAGAAACCTCGAGGAGACCCAGACTCCTGGAGGATGGCCGTCTGCCTGGACCAGTTGGGGTTAAATGTATGCAATAACTACGTCAATGTCAATAATGAACACCAACGTTAAAAATACATTTACGATGAATAATTTAACAGCTAAAAACACAACCACAAATATTTGATCCATGTTCACAAGTGAATTTTGCTGCATTATTGTCTACGTTATAGCACAACAGCAGATGCCGCTTACAGACAAATAGACTATAGTCACTGAATGAAATCAGAGGCACATGATGCTCAGCTTCTGAAATGCTCCCAGTGTGGCATGAACCCCACAGAGGACAAAATTAAACCACATCAGAACTACCACCAAGTCCATTAAGTACCAATAACATGATGTCAGGGTCGGGAAGAGAGCTCTGTGATCAGTGTTTTAGCCGTGCATAGTTTCTTCCTAGTCACCCTTGTCTTAGTTCATTTCAAACACCTCTCTTCATTATTTGTAATGTTTTGAAGCCTGTTTTATCCAGTGTCTGAATCAACGCTTTAACCCCATTACAAAAAAACCAAAACTCAAACCTATAGAAACACTGACATGCAAGACAACTGGATTATACAGGAGGACACAAGTAAGAAGAGTGACACAAATGGCAAAGTGGTGCATGCAGGGTACCCAGACACTGCTCTCACCTGTTCTTTGCCCTTTGCTTTCTTTAAGAAGTCTTCCACCGCATCTACAGCCTGCTGGAAGCGCTTTCCTTTGTTGATCTTGATCATCTCCTCTTTGTGGGGATGGTAGGGCTTTAGCTGTTCTACTTTGATCCAGGCACTACATGTACACACAAACAGAGCTTTTAGACATTTGACAGACATAAACATTAAAGTGCCGTGCCAGCAGGTCCCTTACAGTCCTACTTACTGGTCTTCAGTTCCAAAAAATTTCACAAAATGGCACTTTTTGCCTCTTGGCTTTTTCAGATCCTTTGGAGGGCTGACTATCTGAAATATGAAGCAACATTAGCATATTTGCAACATTAACATATTTGCAACATTAGAGAATTACTTGTCAAATAAGTGCACAATTCTTTTTCATATGTGTTTAGAGATAATATACATTTGTGCTTACCTTTCCTGGCCATGGTGGGTAACGACCAAGCTTCCCCCTGAAATGACAGTAAAAAAATTAGAGCTGGAAACTACTGATTACTTTTAGGGTTGATTCATCTTGTGATGACTTTCTTGATTCATCAATTAATTGCTTGACCAATAAAATTGAAGACATGGTGAAAAATGTGATCAGTTTTTCCGAAGGTCCAAGATGATGTCTTCAAATGTCTCATCAGCACCTGGTTTGTTGCTAGATATGGTTTTCACAATACAAGGAACTTGTGCATACTACACAGAAAATGATGTGTTACAAATAATCAAATAAATAGTAGAATTGTATCTTGAGTGAAAGTCAGACACTTGCTGCCAAACCAAAGTTGAGAAGAAAAACAACAAAAAAAAAAACCAAAAAACATTGGGACGCACCTCTGTAGAGGCCAGACATTGATGTCAGTATATCAGTATCAGCACATAAGAATTACTGACAATGAAAATAATTGTTAGTTCTAATCTTAGGTTTGGAGTTCCTGTTCGACTGATAGGGTTTGTGCATATTATCCCAATACCATTACAAAAACACTAGTGACACCTAAGTTCTGTGTAGAGCTGAAATGATTTATCGATTAGATCAATCAAGTGAAATTAATTTAAAAAAATATTTGATTAAAATATTCCTGAATCAATGCTTTGTTCCCTTAATTTCGCTGCTGCTAAACATTGGTTCCACTGTTGTGTTTCACACGGACGCTTCTTGTGAAAGACATGATGCCAGGATTCACACAAACATTATGGAGCGTAGCTCAGAATAGACAAGGACAAAACAGCAGAAAATGTTTATGTTCACTTTCCTACATTGGAACCTTCACTTGCTCCTTTAAATTGTTAAGCTTTCACACAAACAATACAAATATTTGTCTATTTTTTCAGTTGTATGTTAGTGCCATCTTAAGTTGTTAGTAAGTTGGATCCAAATGTGTTGAAGACTGTAGTGCACAGTGTTTGTAGATGTCATTTGACTTCTTTGTTGTTTATATTCATAGATATTTTTAGATGTGCTTTTATACTGTTGTTATTCTCATGTCGATATACATATTTATCTTTTTACTTTTATATTTTTTGTGGTTGTTGTTTAAGCTAGTGAGTTGCTTGTCACTTACATGTCTTTCACTTTTTTTAAAAACATGTTTTCACCTATTCAAATGATAGCTGCATTGAATCAAAGACAATAACCAATAGCTTAATAGATTGCAAAAATAATTGATAGTTGCTTCTCGTTTTGTTGTTGCCTCTTCCCAAAGCAGACCTACAGGAAACAGGTGAAATCTTGTAAATAGTAGAGCTCATCTGTGCTGGTCTACATCAGGCCACATCTCACAGCTCAGTGCAAGCAAAGTTTTTCATTTTGCATCTCAGCTCTGCCTCAAGGGGCTTTACTGTTCAGAATATGACCAGTCTATTCTTAGACCGTCACAGGAAAGGGCTCCTGTTTACAAGTTGCAGAACATGACCGTTTCACATGACTGCGTAGTGTGTGTCAAAAAACACAACTGGGATTGATCCAGTTTCTATCCCATTTAAGTTCAGCTGGATGTCGATAAGGAAAACCCATGTATCCAAACGGACTAAATCTCACATTAGAAATTAAAAACACTACAAGAAAGTAGCATAAGAACAAAACCACTGCGGGGCTGAAGGAAAATACAGCCGTTTCTAGGTGTAAATACTGGATGGGAACACTCGGTGACTTGTGTCATTACATTTTCGCAGCTGATAGTGATGCTTTGTGGGGAACACATCCTGCTGCAACTACGCTACATTATAGGATTGCTGCAACTTTTTCCTCACAATAAAAGTGTGTGACTATTTGATGTAATTTCTCTAAATTTTCCGACTAACCGTAACGTACGAAACCATAAACAAGCGATGCTGTGGTTAACACGGAAGCAGAGTAGATGCAAATCCCCTCGGGTTAGAGTAGCGTTAGGTATCCGCTTAAGCTAAGGTGCTAGCAAACCTCGACATTGAGTACACTTACTCCAAAATATAACTGAAATGTTTTGCGAGGCTTTAAATGGAACGGGACAAATTTTAAAATGACCAAACACAGCTTTGTGAACTGCGTGGTCCCATTCGTCACGTTTTCTGAAGCTTATTCGCTAGCTAGCAGCTAACGGCGGCTGTTGGCTGAGTCAGCTCAGTTAGCAATTTGTTTGGGGTTGACCATCAACTAACCTAGTACGTGAACACTTCTGGGATGAACTACAGAAGCACAGCCACGGCCAATTCACTTTAAACTAACTTACAATCAACTACCGTGTGGGTTGCAAAAATGTGTTGGACTAAAATAACGCATAATAGAGATATTTAAAGGTTATCTCACCAAACTAGGTCCCCGATTCTCAGATGCACCGTCGCCATCTTACAACTTTAATAAAACGTCGCACTGAATGAGAGGAAAAGACAACACACACCCACTGATCACACGTGAGGGAAAGCCCTTCCTCTTTATGTAACATCCGCTACTTTGTAATTACTTCATGCACTATTACAAAAAAGATTCAAAACATACACCCCTCAAATTGCGCAGTCAGAATTATACATAGGAAATGTAGATCCATTCTTGAGTAAAAAAAAGAAACAAACAAACTAATAATAAATGCATTAGAGAAGTGATTCAAAGGGATACAATTTGTAAACCAGCTTCCATCTTTTTTTGGAGTAATTTATATTCTGATGTGGAATGGGAAAAGGTATGGTTATTACCAAGATAGTTTTTTTTTTTATTATTTCTTATAAAGTGAGAGAGGTATCTTTAAAACTGTTACATAGGTGTTATCCAACTACTTCAGCTCTGATTAAGTATAAGATCAATGTCGACCCTTTTTGCTCAGTTTGTCATAATTTGGATGAAACATTAACTCATTTGTTTTGGGAATGTGCCTTTTGTCAATTTTTTTTGGTGTGATATCAATCTTTTTTTTTTTTAATAGAAAGTTGGATATTTCTTTTAACTTAAAAATTGAAGATATTTTATTTGGTTTCTTTATTACTGATTTTCCTGTTCGGAAATTGTTTATTCTTAATCTCATTTCCTCATGAGCTAAATTTCATGTACATACAAGCAAATTTGCCAATAGAAACTCAGCTTTGTGGTCTTTAAATCTTATCTGAAATCCTATCTAGACACACTTAACTTTTGCACTAACCCTAAAGCTGTGAAGACTAAAGCCTTATGTGACGAATTTAAGTTGTTATTCATTTTTCTTTTTTCTCTTCTTGTTTATTCCTTTATTTTTATTTTATTTACTTACCTATTTATGTAATTGTATTTAATTTCTTCCTGCCTCACCTCGAGCATTATGTTTTGTTTTGTCCCCATGCCATGTTCTGGTCTATGTGTATATGGTATTTTGTAAATAACGTATGAAAAAAAAAAGATTCAAAACATACTGTAATCGATTTTGAATTTTATGTAACAAAACTTAACGAATAATAATAATAATAAAAAAAAACAACTAAATAAATACTCAAGAGATGTTTTTATTGTATGCCATTTGTTAATATGATTCGAGATTATGACATACATATAACCTTACAGTGTATACAAGTGTATGCATTAACAGTATTTTGTATTTCATAATAAGGGTTGTACATGTTGATAATGCATTGGCCGCTAGTTTCGTGCGAGTCCTGAACGAATCATTCAAAACCCGTGAGTCATTTTACTGACTCCTGAGTCATGATTCCTCCTCTCTAATAACTCGTTTATGGTAAGCCCATGGAGCATTTATCACATATCCTTCATATCCAATCCTGTTGGATCTGTCATCAATACTCCATCATGTTACTATAGCTAACTGCATAGAAGTCACTGTGTTTCTATAAACATGTAGTGAATCCCTGTATTCGCCCTGTGGGAAAGGTTTCTTCTTCTTCTTCTTCTTCTTCTTCTTCTTCTTCTTCTTCTTCTTCTTCTTCTTCTTCTTCTTCTTCTTCTTCTTCTTCTTCTTCTTCTTCTTCTTCTTCTTCTTCTTCTTCTTCTTCTTCTTCTTCTTCTTCTTCTTCTTCTTCTTCTTCTTCTTCTTCTTCTTCTTCTTCTTCTTCTTCTTCTTCTTCTTCCCCTCATTTAAATGGCGGATTACAACCAACGTTAAGGTGCATACTGCCACCTACTGTACCGGGGTGTGCAAATCAGGGTTTAATACTTCAGGTTACAATCTACATATATAATATATACTATTATTATTATTATTATTATTATTATTATTATTATTATTATTACACCACTACCACCACTTCACTCCCTGTCTTCAAATCCAGACTCAAAACACATCTGTTTAGGACCTCTTTCTGTTTGTGAACACAATTGCATTGTCCAATTTTTTTAACCTGCCTTTTATTTTTTACTCTGCTTTATTGCTTGTTTTATACTTCCTGTTTTACTGTTTTATTGTACGGTGCCCTGGAGTGCCAAGAAAGGTGCCTATAAATAAAATGTATTATTATTATTATTATTATTATTATTATTATTATTATTATTATTATTATTATTATTATTATTATTATACATATATAAATAAATAAATGAATAAATAAATAAATAAATAAATAAATACAGAGGTAGAACTATATGAGGGAGGGCTGAAAACTTCATAGCCTGACTAAGAAGGAGTTATTCCACAGTAATGAACCTTGGTATACATTAAATTCAGCCTCTCCTGATACTAATTGCATGGTTTCCTTCCAGATAAACCCAGACTGGATAAATAAATTAGGACTGTGAAAAGTAGTACCAGAGACATTTGGTGAACCATCCGTGGCACCGTGGTCTTATCAAATGTCTGCAGGAAAAAGGGGGTTACCCCCCAAGGACATTCATGCTGACATGGTTGCTATAGGGGATGATGCTCCAGCTTTATCAACTGTGCAAAACTGGGAAGCTGAATTCAAGAGGGGTAGGGAAGACGAGGGAGGGGTGAGAAGCAAGCATTTTCATGAAATGTCTGTAGTACTGCTTTTCAAAATCCTAAATTATTTATCCAGTGTGGGTTTATCTGGAAGGAAACCATGCAGTTAGTGTCAGGAAAGGTTGAATTTAATGTATGCCAAGTTTCCTTGCTGTACAATAACTCCTTCTTTGTCAGGTTATGAACTTTTCAGCCCCCCGTAAGTAACATTATTATCATCAACATAATACTATATACATTAGAATTTATATCTTATCTATTATTCTTGTTTCTCTCAGAAAAATGCAGAGAACCTTATTGCACTCTCCCATTTTCGGGAAAAGCATCAACTCTGGTTTCCTGTTTCAACTCAACTCCCCCTTTCCCTCCCTGATATGAGCCCTGAACCAACGAATCACCCAGTAGCTCACAGTAGCCCCGTCAAAGTCACAAAATGAATGAAAACACTCACTTACACCCAGCATATCCCACTTTTACCAGTAGGAGAGCTGCTCCCCTACCTGAGCTGAAAGTCTGCTGCTCTGCCCGACATTCTCTGAGTGGCCATGGAAATGAATTATTCACTGTATATTATATTTTTTTATATTATATTATATTATATTATATTTTTATTTATTTATTTATGTTTGTTTTAAATTCATATAAAACTTTTACACCTGCCTTTTATCTGTTTTTAATGTGTTTGTTTTCTGTTTTTAATCTGCTGTAGGTAAAGTGTCTTTGAGTTCCATGAAACAATACAAATAAATTATTCACTTTACATGTTATGTTTATCTCATTAAGGTAAATAGTAGTTTTAGCGGTATGAATCAGTGGGAACTGGGAGTGAGTGGAGTTTGCATGTGCATATGGATTTCCAAACACTGAGTGACCGACTCATTGACACAACCGACTCAAAAAATTATTCTTTTTGGTGAGTCAACGTGAGTCGGCCAAAAGAATCGAATTCCCCATAATGGCCGCTAATACAATACGTCAGCAGGGCTGCCATCTTGGACCAGTTAGGCGAGCAGGAAGTCAATTTACAGAGAAATGCAAACACCAAAAACCATGTGAAAATGCACACATTTCAACCGAATACCCAACAGTTTGATTATTAAAAACAGCTAAGTTTCTTTTGTTATAAAAAAGACATTTGCTTTAGTTTAAAAATAGGCTATTCTTTTCTAATTAAATGACAATAGGTCATTTGTTCATAATTTTCAATATGAAGTGCAGGATGAAAATGACTCAGAAGCTTCAGCCTTTTAAAATAAGTCTATAGAAATAAAACAAAATTAACTGTCAGAGTACATTACTACATTTTTTTTGTGTTTCACATTTATTGCTACACACTTACTGTCGCCGTGAATTTTCAGATATTCTAAACAAACTCAAAGACAAAATAGACTAAATATAATATGAGGCTGAAAGGTCTATGGTTAAATGCTGACTTGTAATGCTGTCAAGGCATTTTACTTCTTTGTGTTATTACTGTAACAAGACGAGTAGTATATTCCACTAATTCATTTCCCTAATCCATCATTATCATCTTATTAATTAATTCCACTGATTTATTCAATAACATCAATAGAATGAAAGTGGGAAGATCATCATGAATATTTGAATTTCAGTTTTATTTATTCATTTATTTATTTATTAATTCATTCATTCACTCGTTTTCTGAACCCGCTTTATCCTCACTAGGGTCACGGGGGTCGCTTGGAGCCTATCCCAGCTACACAGGGGCAAAGGCGGAGTACACCCTGGACAAGTCGCCAGTTCATCGCAGGGCTGAACATATAGAGACAAACAAACACTCTCACATTCACACCTATGGGCAATTTCGATTAACCAATTAACTTATTAGTGCATGTCTTTGGATGGTGGGAGGAAGCTGGAGTACCCAGACAGAACCCACGCAGACACGGGGAGAACATGCAAACTCCACACAGAAAGGTCCCACCCCCCGTCGACTGGTGTTGGAATCAAACCCAGGACCTTCTTGCTGTGAGGCACGAGTGCTATCCACTGCACCACTGTATCGCCCGTGTTGCACCACCATTTATTTGTTTGTTTGTTTATTATTTCATTGATATCTTTTAAAACTGATATTTATCCTGAAAATCATCCCTGATTTAAAAAAAATTCTTACAGCTATCCGGCTGCAAAAAAATGTACATTTCCCCCGTAAAGTATATAATAATTTTGGATGAACAAAGATAGCCTATCATAGACACATCCTGATTAGAAAATAATAACAAACAAACAAACAAACAATAAATAAATAAATAAAAGATTGGACTTCAGCTTTTTTTTTTTTTCTTTTTCTAAGCCTTTCTACCTCAGTGGTACTCAAAGCACTGTGTAATGGGTTACTGTTGTACCCTGCAGGGAGTAGGGAGCAAGAAAGGCGTAGGTGCAGGGCGGCCCTCATTGTCAAAAGGGGTGTCTGAGGGGGCATTACAATGCTCAACATTAGTTGTTTGTTTTGCAGACACTCTGATGCTGTGTGTTTTTCTACTCCGTGGTGGCACATGTGTTCATCTATGCTGCGGTCTGCTCTTTATTTGGTTTTGTTTGATCAATAATTTTAATGTAATACTGAACGGATGATTTCCATGTATCTTGCAGACATTTCAATGGGCAATATTTTCACTATGATATGTTATAAATGTCAATAGTTCATCGTGCGCCTTGTGATTTCATGTGGGACAGATTGTTTTAACTATTATTATCAGCATTTGTAATTAGATGTCAATCTTTAAAGCCTTTATTGACGACGTTTTGTCCAAATACACCAACACATAAAACTATATTTTACTATTCTGCGACCATATTGCACTTATAGGCTGCTTCCACCAACATTAGACCAGTACCAAGCCTAATTTTGAGCCGTTTTGCCTGAAACACTCAAACCATTGT
This sequence comes from Sphaeramia orbicularis, assembly GCF_902148855.1. Lineage (NCBI taxonomy): Eukaryota > Metazoa > Chordata > Actinopteri > Kurtiformes > Apogonidae > Sphaeramia > Sphaeramia orbicularis. The sequence continues at coordinate 49,925,911 of NC_043964.1, forward strand.
TCCTCACTAGAAACAAAACATATCAGGTTTTACCATGACCTTCAGCCTGAACTGTTGTGAGTCTGTTGTATTCTTCAGGTTGAAAAGACAGAATGGAGACAAGAACAATTTATAAGGATGTACAATAACTGCAGACTGAACTAGTGCTTGGAAGGGATAAAATTATTTACTAAAATTAAGGTAAAGCTAGAAAGTAGCACAGAAAAATGTAAACAGACTGGTTTCAATTGAATGCAAGAAGAAATACATTTAAAAAGTTACCAAGAGTAAGTTGTCAAAAAGAGGATCTGCATGTGGTCAAATGTTTAAGTAAGACGTTGCTGTATTACATATTTTTTAATGCATGCACATCTTTATTTTTTAAAACCTTCTGTGTGAACTTTTTCTGCACTGTCCTATAATGAGTGTTGCAACACTGGAATTTCCCCATTGTGGGACAAATAAAGGATTTCTTATCTTATCTTATCTTATTATGGTCTGTTTTCATTTAGTGATATGACTCCAGTCAAACCGAGGTTGGTTCATCAACTGGAAACAGTTTACTAGTTCAATTATTATTCCATGTAATTGTGGACATAGAGCCTAGATGCTATTTTTTTCATCAGTGTTACAGAAATGTACATGTTTTCCAAAAATAGGATTGAACACAAAAGTCCAAGCTTGATTGATGTTTTATTAAAGCTTCCACAGCACATATAAGAACAACAGGAGGAAAACCACAATCACATTGCAACTTTACTGTGAATTTCAGCAGCAAAAATATGGCAAAAATGACATTTCCTGTACCCTCGTACCCTGTTAGACTAACCAAAGATCAGCTCTGCAACAGCACTCCTATCCCATGAGATGTTTAGTAGTTGCCTATAATGACACTTAAAACAATCCATATATCATGGTAGTAACACAAAGTCGAATGTGCATAAGGAAATAAATATGCAGTGCGTTTTAAAATCACAGATGAAAAAAAAAAGACAAAGCCATTTCACCAAAATATGGCAGTCAGAATGGAAGTGAAGCATAAAGACACTTTTAAACATGAAGATGACAAAGTTACATCGAGGATAAAATTAAAAAGAACACGTGTTTTGAATGTATGCTTTTACTTGTTCTTGCCCGACACCAATACACCAAACTCCTGGATGGAGATTTCTTTGTTTATGTACTGCTGAAGCTGATGATTTGTAATGTGCCCAAGACGCAACGCATCGTCAATGGAGAACTTTTTACCAGATTTTCTGTCATGAAGAACAGAGGATTCTCCCTTGGGGCCCTTGACTGTGATCTCCTCCCAGTCACACTCCTGGCTCTGCAGATTCACAAACATCTTCCAATCGATAAGGCCGAGCCTGTAGGCTTCTTCCGGTCGCATCTCTTTGCCTGTGTCTGGGTCGATGACCACGATGGACCTGCGCATATGGCTCTCTCTTTGTTCCCTCTTCATTCTCACTGCTGACAAGTTCTTCTGAAGCTTCTGTATTTCATCATCTTTCTGGAGAGTTATGCCTCTCAACTCTGCTAGCTCTCTCTGTAGTGAATCGAGCCTCAGCTCCAGGTTCTTTCCATCCTCCCTTGGTGCAGACTCTGTGATGAGCCGAGTCTCTTTGCTGGTGATTTCGATCTCGGATCGAAGCTTACGGATCTCATTCATCAGCCTTTGATTTTCTTGCTGCAAGCGATTACTTTCATCTCGAATGTAGTCCAGTTCTTTACTAGACTTAGTGTTAGAGAATTCCATATCAGAAAATTTGCGAGTGAGAATGGCCAGCTCTTGATCAAGGTCTCGCCTTCTTCTTTTCTCTTCTTCCAGAGTCCTCTTCATGTTCTCAATCTCAATTTCAGCTTCTGGGTCCCTCTCGACTTGGACTTTCTCAGTGCGGACCACCCTTTCCTTGACATCCATCTTTTCCAGGGTCATTTGCTGCTGGACGAGGGCATTCAACTCTTTCTCGAGGAGAGTACGTTTGTGCTTCTCTTCATCCAGCTGAAGTTTGAGCATGGAGTGTTCCTTCTCCTGTTGGGGATCCTGCTGCAAAACAACCTTCTGCTTGACAGTCACCTTCTCACGGTTCTCTTTGTCCCGGATCTCCAACTCGTGAAGTCTGATCCGAAGACGTTGGATTTCCAATTCAGCATCGCGCCTTGCTCTGCGCTCATGATCGATTTCTTCTAACTGCAGATCCAGGTCAGCCTTCTTTCTCTGTAGCTGATAGAGCTCAGTTTTCAGACTCTCTTTTTGTTTCTGCTCACTGCTGATATTTTGTGAGAACATATCACATTCTGATTTGAGAAGAGGATCCTCCTCCATCTTGACCACCTCTTGCTGAACAATCTTTTCACGGACCTGTGACAGATCTATCTTTCTCAGTCTGATTCTCTCTTCTTGGGCTGCCCGTTCTCTCTCAAGGTCAAGGTGCTTTGCCTGTTCCTCAGCTAGTTTCCTTTTGAGGGTGTCTATCTCTTCCTTAGTCTTGGGGTCTTCCTTGTACTGCAACACTTCATTAACCACCTCTTTAGTCTGCACTTGGGGTTTCATCTCCTTCCATCTTTGAATTTCATCACGGAGCTGCCGAATTTCCATCTCAGATTTCTCGGTCTGGTGTGTTTTATCTACTATGTCATTGCGGAGTTGCTCTAGCTCTCTTTCAGTCTGGGGATCTGTCTTATATTTGATGACTTCTTTGATGATCTCTTTAACCTCCACTTGAGGTCCTCTGTTCCTCAGCATAAGGAGCTCATCCTGGAGGGATGTCAACTGAAGTTCTGTATCTTTATAGCGTCTCTGCTGCTCTAAAAGTTCCAGGCGAAGATTGGCAACTTCATTCTCAGCTTTTGGGTCAGGGCGGACAATCTCACGCACCTTTTCCTGCACAACAACCTTGGACCTCTCTTCTTCTAGGCTGCTGATCTTCCTCTGGAGGTCAACCTTTTCCCGCTGTGATAATCTTCTCTTGGACTTTTCATCCTCATACTGCCTCCGGAGGTTTTCAACTTCCCTTTCAAAGGCTATGTCTTTCTCTACTTTCAGCACTTCCTTGATGGAAATCTTCTCTTCTGCCATCGCCTTTTCTTTCTCCAGTCTTCGGAGTTTCTCCTGAAGAAAGTTCAGTTCATCCTCCAGCTGCTTCCTGCTATCCAGTTCCTTCTGCTTCCTATCTAAGAGCAGCCGGTACTCTGATTCAAGTTGGGGGTCATTCTGGACTTTGATCACCTCCTCCTCGGTGATTACTTCCTGTTCCTTGTTTTTCTCCTCAGCCAGGAGTGTCACCTGCTCCTGTATCTGAATCAGCTCATTATCTTTCATCAACTTCTGCCTACGTAGTTCTTCCAGATCTTCTCTAAGCTTACGCAGCTCCTCCTCCTGACCACGGTCTCTTTCAATCCGCAGGACCTCCTTCACTGTATACTGCTGTGCCCCTTCTTTAACCTCTGTCTCAAGACCATGCAATTTTAACTTCAGTACCTCAAGGTCATTCTCCAGGACATGAGTGGTGCGACGCTCCTCTGAGAGTTTCTGCTGGACCCTGTGAACTTCCTCATCTAGTTGGGGATCTGGAACTGTTTTGTACAATTCCTTTTTAACAACTGTATCTTGAGGCTTCTCTCCTTCAAGGATGTAAATCTCAGTCTGGATAGATTCAACTTCTTTCTCTAGCTGTTCCCTCCTCTGAATTTCATCATCCAGCTGCTTCCTGATTCTCCAAGGTTCTTCTCCTTTGGCAGTAGCTTGGACTGACTGGACATGAGAAGCCTGGATTACCGGGATCTCATTTTGCTATAGAGGGAAAATCATTATTATTACAGATGTTTATGAAAATGTAATAGTACAGTATAAATAATATTACTTGAAAATATGTCACCTGTTTGAGAAGGCTGTGGGCATACTCAAGGTTTTGAAGCCTTTGTTGGTTCACAGCATTCACCTCTGTAAACTTAGCCTCAATGGCAGCTTCCTGTAAACAATGCCAATTAATGTCATGGTGAGAACACAGATCATTTGTAGCAGCTCATTATATTTTTGGATTACAACCATCTTTTTCTTTTATATGTTATAATTGTTTTTGGGCTTTTGCTTTGAGAAACAATAATAAAGTAAAAGGAGAGAAATCTGAGTGGCAGACATTCATCACTGGTCAATTTTACTCCTGCTATACAACAGGCCAGTGGCTTTTTTAAAATTATTTTCTATCTTGTTAATAACTTAATTATTAGACAAAAAAAAACACTTATCATGACATATTTCTCTGTTGTGATAATTTTACTAACTGGAATATACACCTTACACCTTTCATTGCCTTTGGGGTCTATGCAGTTACAACATTAAAAATTTCAATGTTTAACTTAATTCTACTATACATATATATATATATATATATATATATATATATATATATATATATATAGTAACATTTTTGAATGTTCTAATTAGGCTTGTAAAATATTCTGTTATTTAGCAGTGCTTTGGGAACCTATCATGTTTTGACTATAAAAGAGAGCTAAAGGGCTATAGACCTATGTTAATGAATGAATAGAAATTAGACTCATTCATTCCTGAAAATGAGTTTCATCTGAACAAAATATGTAATGACAAAATCAGGGATGTTTGTGTCATTATGTCTCTGACATTAAGTAATGATACAGTTTTTTAGGATCTAAAATCAGCCTTCAAACTTGAAAGAAATAATGCCATGTATTTATATTTGCTGTCATAGTTACTGACGTTTTCCTTGATTTGTTTTTAAATTTTGATTTTTGTGGGGATTTAATATGATTTTCTTCAAGTTGCATCTTTTTGTAATTTTCATCTTTTTCCATCTTTTGTTTATCTTTTGTACCATTCTCGAATGTTTTCTAATTAAAGCTATTTGAATTGTTCAACTTCCACCCAGAAAAACAAAGCAGTTTGGAAAGAAATAACAACTTGATGTTTGTCACTATAATTACTGATTTCTGATATAAAAAATATTTATTGTGAGAAGATTTTTGGCGCACCACTACTCGTAACAACTTGGGTATATTTCGCAATTCCATTGATGGTTGGTGGTCTAAACTCATGACTGGGAAACACAGAGATAAAGCCTCCATCAGAACAACAGGTACATAACAGAATGTGAAGGAAATACCAGTTTCTAGTCTTAATACCAGAAACTGGAGGGGTACAATAGGGGTACAATAATGAACCCTTGAAATCAAATTTTGGTATCCTTCCATATCATCATACAGATTTTTAAAGGTGACTGTGACTGAAGTAATATGAGGTGTTGCTTCTTACTTCTGCTTTGACAGTGTGTGCAGGTGACTCCATTCTGCTCCTCTTGTATGTCTGAGGTACAAGGCCATCTTCAAGCTCAAGAAAAGATCTGAACTTCTCTGTTTCATTCTCATAGTCCTACAAAGATGAATCAGTCAGCTTACACATTCATTTGATGACACCTACTATTTAAAGCCAGTGCTGTGGATCTGAATGTCTTACTCTGACAGCTTGTTGATAAAGCTGGGCATTTTTGGAGACATTGTTCAAGTCGGATTCCTTTCTTGCGATATCAGACAGCAGGTTCTGTGGAAAACAGGGATCTTTTAACACTGTCTCCTGACAGAATATTCCTTTTGACCAAACTAGAGCATATGTTCATATGAATAACATTTTTACCTTCTGGCTCCTCATCTTGGTCTCCACCTGCAGGGCATTATCTGTTTCACGGGGGTCATAGTTGGGAATGTGAGACATCCACTTGTTCAGGCCGTCGTAACCGTTGCGGTAATTTTTGTACGCCGTATTGGCCCTATGCAAGCTCTGACCCCTGCCACAGAAATGTAAAAAAACAAATTCAGAATAGAAGACAAATTCATAAAGTGTTTGTTTTTTGTCAGATACAATTTCAAAAGTCAAACATTACAAAAGACATTATATGGACAAAAATATCGGGACATATCCCACCAACAGCTTGTAGGATTCCCGCTGATTAGAAACACACAGCCTGGTCAAAAAATCTTGGCACACTCATATTTTGTTGGACCACCTTTGGCTTTGATTACAGCATCCATTCCCCATACTATGGTTTAGACATACTTATGTAATGTCACAACATTTATTTCTGTCATTTTATGGGCACATAACGTTGCTGAACTTAAACATGACCAACTGTAGCAACCCCAGATTAAAACACTACCCCCACGAGGTTGTACTGTAGGCACTAGGCATGATGGGTAATCACTTCATCCGCCTCTCTTCTCACCCTGATACGCCCATCACTCTGGAATAGGGTCAGTTTAGATACATCCATCCACGTGGCCTTGGCCTTTTTCCACTGAAACACAGTCCAATCTTTATGACCTCAATCAAACTGATGGTTGTAGAAATGAGAACCTACTAACTGTATCAGTTAGGGTTGAAGAAATTGTTGCAGCTGAAACATACTAATCACTGCAGCCAATGGAAGGATCTGAAGTACACTTTTGCCCATCAAGTTGGAATAAAATACTTTTACCTCTTCTCATGAAATAATTGTAACAATGTGATTTATCCTAAAGTGTAAAGTGTAACTGGGACTCAGTATGTTACCATTGCACCTGGTCAAATGTCATTACTGATATGTATAAATAGAAATAAAAAAGAGAAATGTGTCTGAAAACAAAATTATTCCAGCTTCATGAGCAATAGTGCATTTACTGTGTTAAACCTAGATTGTGACTCTTTTTTAGCCAGGCAGTAAGTTAATAACATAAAATGTTCCTGCCCTGCTGTCAGTAGTTATCATGATAGATGTCTAATCAATATTTCTTCTGTGGTTTAAAGTTGATTTTTCTTCCTGAGCGAGAGTTGCAGAAACCAGATGGTTACTTATGCTCTTAATATCATTATTTATGGTCACAACATGACAGTTATTTTAGGAATCTAGAGGTAGAACAATTAATACAATTATTAATTAAATGAAATGAAATTAACAAAAACAAACTCTGAAGCATTTCGTAGGTGTGCATGGCAATATAAACAAAATTAACCTTGGAAACAAAGTAAAATATTTATATTGATAAAATACTGATATAAAAGTATATTATGACATTTGTTATTATTGGTTTTTATGTGTCCCAATACATTTGTCCATACAGTGTATATAACTTTATGAATAACTACAATTCCGTAACCACTGCACGAAGAAATAATTCTGTAAATGTTTAAAATACAAATGTTTATCGTGAATTTCAGACCTGAACTTACTGTGGTTTTAATTGCCCCCATCATTAATAATTATTATAAATATATTATTTCAGTTTTTTTTTATTTCTGTAGTGGTTATTAGTGTTTATTAATACAAAATACTGACTTGTGTCATATTGTCCAGTTCATTTGTATATTATTAATGCTTTGCAGTATGGTGGTGCAGTAGCATCACAAATAATGATATAAAATTCAACAACATGATCTAAATAGACATTAATGAATTAATTAATTATGAATTGGAAATACATGCAAACATAATATGGAGTTACTCTTTTAAATACCTATATATATATTTTTAAATCAATTCATTCTCTTTTTACATTTAATTTACACATTTCCTGTTTTTCTGCTTTATGTTATATTTCTAAATCTCAGGTTAAATTTAATTATTTACTGTTGGTTTTCCATTATGTAAAAATATAGTATTATTCCAGACATTTCATTCCTCAGCACTGACTTACCCTCTCTAAACTATAAAGATTCTTCTTCAGCTTCTTTGTTTTGTACCTTCATTTGACGTGGGTATGTTCAACCTGTCCTTTATACTGCAGTACAATAGGATATGTTTTAATTGCATTATTATTAAAGTTATTATGATATTTATTTATATATCTAACTATTTCTACTTAAGCTCCTCTTTTGTGTGTAGATTTATGCAGCAGTGTTTCTGTTGTGCTCTTATTTCAGTAATTATTGATTTACAGACTACAGTTAATGTCATGATCCTCTTACCTGCTGTCAATCTGCCTCATTAAGTTGTTGTAGCGCTTGTTGAGCTTGGAAACATCAGCTTCCTGCCTCTCTATGTCAGGACAGTGCTCCTGGAATTTGGTGGCCATGTTGTCACAGCTGCTTTTGGCCGAGCGCAGGTTTTGCTCAGTCTCAGCTATCGCTGCCCTCTTGGCCCTCAAATCTGTTGCCATATCCTGCCAAGGTACCAAGAAAGATAAACTAAATCCACACAGTATTATTGCTACCAAAAATAACGAAATAAAAAGTAAAGTGAATAAGAGTTCTAAAACAGCTGGAGCATTTATCTCATCAACCTTTGGAACTCATTTAAAAAAGGTTCCCTTATATTAGCATAAAAATGCTATGAATTTTATCCCTCTAATGCTGGTTTTTGACCTGTGTCAAAAAGGAAAATCTCTATAGACATGTAAAATTCATTACTCCCCCACCCCATATCACACCATCTGCATCTATATTCTAAATACGTATATATTATTTACTATAATAATATAGCAGGTTTTTTTTTCTCTTTATACTTCATGTTTCAGCCTGCCCTCCCTGCACTTTATTTTTGTAATTAGCTGCTACCAACTGTGAACTTTCCCCATGGTGGGATTAATAAAGTCTTAGAATAGAATAGAATAGAATAGAATAGAATAGAATAGAATAGAATAGAATAGAATAGATCTTGGCGCCACCATCTTGGCATAAAAAAAAAAATCTTATCTTAACTTATCTTATCTATATCATGCATATTTCAGTCAGAGTGGGAAAACATTATATTTGAGGCTAGAGAATGAACGGAGCCACTTACTGCAAGCTCCTGCTGTGTTTTCTCCAGTGAGGAGAGGTCAGATGGAGCCACCTCTTCCCTGGCCAGCCTGTTCTCATAGGTCGACAACTGAGATTTGACATTTTGGAGAGAATTCTCCAGCTGGTTGGAATTCTTCAGTCTAAAACAAAGCACACATTCAGTGATTAGAACTGAACCATTTTATAGCAGGTATATGCCCTGTCCATACTTATTGTTGGATATTTTGTAGAAAACACATTTTTCTCTACATCTGGGACTCATACCTAGATAACATTTTCGGTTACTAAAATGATGCTCTCAAAGTGAAGATTTTTGATAAACTTACGTAAACTACACACTCAATTCACACCTGTCCATTACTGCTGTGTGTAATGATCATTCCCCTGTATACAGTATGTCTGAAACAACAACAATGGCAGATTTATAGAATATATGGGTTCCTTTAGTTTTGGTAAGTCTTTGCCATTACAAAGAGATAATTTGTATTTTTTCTGCCATTGTATTATTATAGACTGCAGTCAGCACAGACACATTTAGGAGATGGAAACACATACCAATGTTTAGTGAAATCTATGTAATGTGGAGGCCCTTCACTTTCATGAAACACTAAATCCTTTGCCTAAAACCTTTAAAACTCTGTGTTCAATATTATCTGATCACAATTTTAAGTCTATAGTGAGAACAGATGGTTTTTAAAATATCCACAATTGTGCAGGAACAGCACTGAATACAACACTGAAAAAGACATAGAAACACTTAAAGGTCCAACAAAGGATGAACAGTGGTGCATACTTGTCCTGAGACAACTGCAGAAGCTGCTCAATCTTGTTGTACTTGTTGTTAGTTTCATCCGTCTTGCTGTGCAACTGAGGGGCGCTGGCACAGTTTGGGTTTGACACTAGGAAGTTCTTGGCCTCCTGCACTTTAGTGGACTTCTCCGGTTCAATTTTCCTGACAGCTGTGGCAATGTCCTGGAAAAAATATGACACATGCTCTCAGGTTCTTTTTTTGTGGATGTGAATGTGTGTTTTAGATCTAACAGAAACATGAGCCTCACACCTTCATGTCCTGCAGGCGTTCAGAGCTGTCCTGCAGTGGCCTGTTCTGCTCCAGCGGTGGGCGGACTCGTGAATAAATGGCCTTCTCCTGTTTGTCCAGGTCACTGACAACTTTATCCAGACCGGCCATCAGCTGGCGGCACTGCTGCTCCTGCTTGTCTGAGGTCACATAATCACAAATAGTCTTCATTCATCTTTAGTGACACCACACTTAATTTCAAGCTGCATTTTTGAGTTTTAACTAACTGTACAAAATTCAGCTCGAAAATCAAGTCTGATACAATGAGTCCAGAAAAGATAGTAGTATTGACACTAAGCAAGGTCTTCTAGTTTGTATTCTTCAGAGGCAGCAACAAAACATTTTTCCACTTCAAACAGTCATTATCCTTTTAATTATATGTTAAATATTCCAACAAAACAAAACTGCTGCATCACTGTCTTCACATCCACCTGACATCTTTGACAATAATAGCAATTTTATTTCATAGAATATGCAGTTCTCAGCAAATAAACTTGCAGATAACACGTTAAAACCTGAAATCTACAACAAACTGATTGACACGGCAGTAAGCCTCATCTGTTGTTTGAGGTAAAATTACCATTTTTGTTGAAGGAGCCTGGTGGCTTTAGAGACAGCATCAAAACTTCAATTCTTCATCAGAATATCTGATGCAAAATAGTCAAAATATTTTACATAAAGAGTGCATTTAATGCGGTTATCTTTCGGTGACTGAAATACCTGCATTAACACCAATAGGCTAAATTGCATATTTTTTGTGTAATATGTTGATATATTGGGTCATCAACTCATTGATCCTTTTCAGACCAAATTTGAAGTGGGTATGTTCATCCTGCTTAGAGTAGAGGATGGTAAGGCTTTCCATTTCATGCAGACTATAACAGGGTGCTTGCTCTTTATCCAAATAAAAATTCCAGACTTATGCCAGAGCTTTTTCAAAACTACTATTTTTTTCCCCCCAGGACCTTGACTTTATGTACCTTTACACGTAAGGTGCCTTCTTTTTTGGTCAAGATTGTACCTGTTGTGTGTAGTAGAAGAGTTCATTTTAAATAATGTATGAATGAATGAATGAATACATAATTCACAGTAAATTATGCTTTACTGAAAGAAAATATGGAAATCACAAAAGTGCATGGATATCACACAAACAAGTTTCACTAGAAACATTCCAGTACCAACTGGTTAGTGAAATATTGAGTTTTTTTAGAGCTTTCCTCGTGTATTTCTTATCTTAGGAGCGTTCTCTAAAATTCGGCTATAAGAGAAATGTTTTTCCATACTTTATTAAGACTTTCACACAAAATTCCAGACTTTTCATGGTCTGGAAAACAGCGTATCAAAATTCCATACTTTTTAAGACTTTCTAGACATGCGCAAGCACCCTGCTATAAGTGCATGTGAGTTGTTCAGAGCAAGACTCTTATCCTACATGTTAATTGTGGTGCAGGTTGGACAAAAACCGTTTCATGATGCTACATCAAATTCCAGCCCAGACTGCTACAGAAACCTAATAAGTCATTTAACATGAAAGACATTAACATAGCAAAAGTAAATGTGTCCTGTACCTGTGCCAGTACCACTCTCTTTCTTCAGCTCATCAAAGCGTTTTACCAGATTGCCCTTTCTGTTCGTCATCTTCTGCATGAGAGCTTTTTGCTGGCTGGCCAGACTACAATTCATACACAACAATGGTTACACAGGAATAAAAGGTATCGCAGTCTGTCATCCTGAAACTGATGAGAAAGTTGTGTGTTTCTTTACATGTGCCTGTTATTGTTTCAAAACTCACTTGTCAGAGATGGCCACAGCCTCGGGGTCAGTAGGGAGGGTCATGAAACAGACGGCTGGAGCAGTGATTTTATGTCCAGCTGCATCCTTCACATCCCACTTGGAGCCATTGTTCCGGAGCAGAGTGTACCTCTCCCCACGCATAATCTGCCCCTGTGTGGATCCAACAGTTAGTACCAACCACAAATACAGCCCCATGTAAAACTATAATACTACTACTGTTACAACTATCCATGAACAGCTGTTGTCACAGCATGAGGAATCAATAAATATCCAAACACCTGTGATCAAAGGAGTACAACCACATTCATGACACAAGTGAAGTGTAAAGACCTTTTGATATAAAATATTTAATACCTGTTGATCAACTAATCCTATCAATACATGTAAATAATTTTGGTAAAATACAGTTTTTCATCTTTTCATGGTCATCAGATATGACCCATTTGGACGCTCAGAGGCTCTGTAGTGAACGTGGAAACACCGTCATCTTCTACAACATTGATTCACCAGTAAAACCAGTGGAGTTTGATAAATGACAGTGGATGGACACACTTGTTTCTATGTTCACTTAATTATCTATTTCGTTGAAAAACTCACTTTTTCCTCAGTTTCTTCTGATTTGATCTAATAACCTTTGAATTTACTCTGAGGTTTTATGACCATCTACATGATCAGTACATTGAATATGGAAAGATACCAGATTTTCATTGAAAAACGCAAAATGCAGAGGATAATATTATAATAAATGGTGATAAATGACTTGGGAAAGACAACAAAAAAATCATTTGGATGTTGTGACAAAAATAATTGTGGGTCTTTAACACGAGGCGTCCCTGTCTATCTTCAAGAGGCTCCTGAAGACCCAGCTCTTCCGAGAGCACCTCCTTTCCTAGCACTTTCTGACATTCCATTTTAAATATATTCATAAAGTTTTCCCTGGATCATCACAGGTTTTCCCAGGATCATCTCTGGACCTGCTGCTGTGGTCCTGCCTCTCTCCTGCCTTCATCGTCATCACTCACTTAACCTCATCTGCATCCATGTGTCTCCCCCTACTTCCCCCCTTCTCCCCCTCTCCCCCAGTCTCTATCTCTGTCGCTCTCTCTTTTCTCCTCCTTTACCCTCTCTCTGTAACCCCAACTGGTCAAGGCAGATGACCATCCTCCAGGAGTCTGGGTCTGCTCCAGGTTTCTGCTGTTAAAGGGAAGTTTTTCCTCGTCACTGTCACCAGTCACAAGTGTTTGCTCCTGGAGGATTCTGTTGGGTTTCTGTAAATTGGCTTAGAATCTGGTTTTGACCAACTCTATATGTAAAGTGTCATGAGATAACTTTTGTTGTGATTTGGCGCTTTATAAATAAAATTTGATTGATTGATTGATTGATTGATTTGATTGGTTTTCCCCCGTAAGCTGCTTTGAAAAAAGCATCTGCCAAATGCATAAATGTAAATGTAAATGTTTAAGAGTTAAATATGATGTAGAAAACATTTAACTCAATTGTTTGCAGCATCTTCAAGTGCTTAAACATGAGCACCATGCAACTGTTGAGGAACAACAGTGTTCCCCACACAATTAAAAAAATATATAAGTGTCTGTATTGTTTGTTTGTAGTTCTCTCTAAAATATTCTTTTCTTTCTCCTCTGTCCACTATCCCTAGTAATCATATGATTACTTCAGTGACTCCTACTGGTAAACAAGCTAACAGCAGAGATGAACTCACTGAGTGGCATCATCAGATCGCTTGTTTCAAGATGGATGCACCCTACTGGTGATGAGTGAAAAACTATCTAGTTTTCTGGTAAGTCCAGGTGAATAACAAGTTTTATCGCAGTGCCATATAATACCTAAGGTACAAAGAAAATAAACCACAGTAACATTATCCAGTGGTTCAGGTAAGGTTCAGGTAATCATGCTTTTCAACTGAATTCAACATTTTAATGTCAACCAGTGGAGGGTTGCAAGTTGACTGGTTGAGGTTAATAACCTGGTAGCTAAATTTTGGACAAATTGTACAAGATTTAGAGTATATTGACTGAGGCAGGTCTAGAAGGAGTTACAGTAATCCAAATGGAAAAAAATGAAAGTGTGGATTAAGATCTTGAGATCAGGTTGACAAAGTATGTATCTGATTTTCACCTTATTTCCAAGCTACAGGAAAGAGGACTTGACAAACTTATTTATGTGGAGAGAAGATACTGTGGGACGGTCAAAGATAACTCTAAGATTTATGGGAGAGTGTGTGATGTTTGAGAGAAAGAAACAAACAAACTGATCAATGGAAGTAACAATGTTATCTGGTCCAATTAGAAGGATTTTTGTTTTCTTAGGGATCAGGTGAAGGAAACTGCTACACTACCAATTTTTGATGGTAGCTAATGTCACAATCCAATCACACAGTGGAAATAAAGAAGTGTTTAATGCATGCAAATTTCATCATGTACGTTTCATATTGAATCTTTAAAAATATTTACCACGCCAGTGAACATACCTCATCTGTGTCCAGCTCACATAGGGCCTGAATGGGCAATGGCTTTAATGGGGTTTCTCTGCGGTAGGGCAGGGGCAAAACCTGCAGGCTTCGCTTCTGCAGTGCCTTGACCCGTTCATCAAAGTGCTCTATGGCCTTGGACTGGTCCTGCACCCAACAAACAAAAAAGTATATTTTCCAATATTTTTGTGTGCGTTATCCAATGTGATCTCAAACAGGCCAGACCAGTAAAATACAGCATAATAACCTATAAATAATGACCACTCCAAAAATTTAGCTTTGTTTTAGTTAAAAAAAAGAAAAAACTTCATATAAAGGTTTATATTTGCAAACTACCCCTTCACAAACAATGTGAATAACCTGAAAAACCTGAAATTTCTTAAGAAAAGTGCAATTTTAACAATATTATGACTCAGCTTATCATTTATACATGTGCATTACACATCACAGTCGATCTACAAAAGCACAAACATTTAGGAACAGGCAGAATATTGTTAAAAGCCTGGAGTTAGGAACTACGATGACTTAGACACCCTTGACTGTCAATATCTTCAGTATATTTTTCAGTGCAAATTCATCCCGCAGGCCAGATTGGAACCTTTGGCGGGCCACTTTTGTCCTGTCAGGCATATGTTTGACACACCTGATCTAGGAAGATTATAAAGAAATACTCACATCGAGGTCTCGTATCATCCCCTCCACCTGATACACATCTTTGAACTCTGGGTTGTACTTCTGGGTGACCTCTGTGTCTATACGCCTCAGCAGGTCAGCGGTGTCGCGTGCTTCCTTGTGGTACTGGACACACACATAATACACAGACACAGATGAGAATCACAGCTGGAACATGCAGAGGAACATCATGGTAATGTGCATCTGCTCTTTGTGTCTGACCTTGTGGTACTCATCCATGTGTTTGAGGTGGTTTTCTTCACAAATGAGCAGGTTCAGGTACTCCTTCCAGTCAGCATGGACTGCCTCCATGTGAGCCTGAATAAACATTAATGCTGATTAGCTCTGATTAGCTCATCTTCGCTGGAGAATACATTAATCTGTTCTTTCCCACCCAATTTGTGTTCATTTTCCCCTATTTACCAAACCAAGTTCCAAAGCTTATAACTGAGGAATCACAAGACCGAAAATAATCAATTATATCTCATTTGAAAGGCAATAACCTCTAGTTTCAGGAGCTACATTATTTAGTGCATGGCTAAAATACAACCTGAGCTACATACACACTGGTTCCATTAAGTTCAGTCACTATTTGGGTGATTCTTCCACTAATTATATGCTAAGGAATACTGTAAAATAAACTTGGTGTCTCAGATATGAAGATGAAAGTCTAGCATGCCTATACTGACAAACATTTTATTGTAGAAACAAATGTATTTAATAAAAAATGGTAACTGGATGGGAATATAAAGGTTAAAGCACAACATACTGTGCTGCACATATTTAAGTAAATCACTGAAGGAGTTATTTGCAGTATTTCTAGTTTAAAGCTGCAAAACACAATTGTGATATGTTTTAGCAAAATATAAACAGGCCATGGTTCCATATCACTGAATAACATTTATTTTTGTTCACCACTAGAGGAAAAACCAAAATGAAGCTGCTTTAGTTGACATTCTAATTCGTTTCAGTTCATTGTCCATTACAGCTTTTTGGTATTTTATATGAAAGTTGTTCTTTTTTTCATTTCAGTTAATAAAATTAAGTAGGCAATTCATTCATTCATTCATTCATTCATTCAGTTTCCAAACCGCTTAGTCCCCACAAAGGGTAGCAGGGTTAGCCAGAGGCCATGTACACCCTGGACAAGTCTCCATTTCTTGCAGGGCTGACATGTGCAGGTGAACAACCATTGATCCTCACATTCAGACCTACTGGTGATTTATCTGTAACATTAACATATTAAGGTGCCTGTCTTTGGATGGTGGTAGGAACCCATAGAGAAGCCCACCCAGACATAGCCTGTAAACCTGACAAAGAAAAGCCCAGCGCCTGAATCAAACCCAGGCAACAGTGCTAATCCCTGCACCACCGTGCTGCCTGTGTGTAATAATACTATACTACTATGACTTTAATCATTTTAACATTTGTGAGAAGAGATTAAGACTATTACAGGTTTCTACAAGTTAAATTTAAGACTTTTTAAGACCTTTTTAGACTACTTAGAACAAAATTTAATGCCCATTTTCCCAGCCTATTTCACGACCGTACAAAGACTAACAGCTGCACGGGTGTTGGGCTGAAAGTTCTGTGATCATTTCTCACCGGGGGCTGCAAAGTTAACGATAACTGGTTCCTGATTTCAATATAAATTGTGGGGTTGGAAAGGGTGGAACTGAGTTGACAAATGTTACTTTCTTTGCAGCTTTGACATTTAACAGACACATTTAAACACAATACAGCCAACAAGTTTATGGCAACATAACTTAAAACCTACCATATCAAATTTAATACCTTTTAAAGAGTTTTTTAAGGTATTAAATGCAGATTTATAAATTCAAGACTTTTAAGACTTTTTAAGACCCCACGGGAACCCTGTATTATCAGTGTAACAAGTGAAGACACATTTTATTGCAACTGAAGAGAGCTGATATGTTATAATAATAATGGAGCAAGAAGATAATCGTGAATCAGTTCTTTATTAGTCTAATCTCTTGTGAGGATGTTGGTAAGGACATTCTTGGCTGGCTATTTGGTGTTTCTTCTGTGAAACACAATGCTAAAGCTTAAGTCAACCTTCATCTAAAACAGTGTTTCTCAATGGGGGTGGTACTGGCAAGAGGATCATGATAACGTAAAGGGGCATTTGCTCAAAAAAGGTTGACCAACACTGATTTAAAATGAAGAGATCTTGTACCTCAATAACATTCTTCCCTGGATGATCAGCAGCTACCATCTTCTCTCCATCATCATTCAGTTTGGTGATGGTGGCCTCCTTAGACTCCAGACATTTATTGATGAAGTTCTGTTGGAATGAGAATAACCAGATGATTTTGTTTGACTATGTGATTCACTATCTGGAAGCAACAATGCACTTTGCTCTTCGACAGTATGTGGTACCTCGTACTGCTTCTGGCGGGAATTGTAGTCCGGGTTGGTGTCACTCCAGTCATAGTTGATTCTCTCCTCAGCTTGCTGGTCCATCCAGTACAGCTCATTGGTGCAGCGTTGCATGTAGTCGCGAAGGCTCAGCAGATTACGCTGACGAGCAGCGGAGGCATCCTAACCAAGGGAGGGAAAACAGAGAAAGAATGAAGACTTGCAACATTAATTACATTTAATTACAACAGTTCACAGTGTGTTCACCTGTTTGCAGCAACATTGTTAATATGTCTATTTAGAAAAAACATCATTTTTAACTCATTTTTTGATGCAGACTTTTATGTGAAGAGTATTGACACAGTGTGCTGTACTTTTACTGAAGTAAAGATGTGAATGCAGCTGGATGGAGGAAAAAAATGTTTTGAGTATTTTGATGATAAAGACACACCAAAGTGTAGTTGTTATACAGATATAAAGCTGCAGTGAAGGTTGGTCTGGTGATATGAGGGGCTTAAAACAGCCTGATGACGAGAGATATATGTTAGTGTGAGCCTAATGTCAAAGATTACAAGACAAGACAAGGCTTCTTACCATTAGTTTGTTGTACTTAATCTGAAGGCTGTTGACATATACCTAAATAAACAGGGAAATCCAAGTTAGAAAGAACAAGACATACAAGACATACCATGTGATAAGTTAAAGAAAAAACCCTGCAAACCAAAATGGTAAATAGTACAGGGTTTCCTTTATGTACATTTTGCAGCAGCAGAAATATCATATCATAAAGTCGCATTGAGTCCATAATAACCATGTTTTACCTTGTCTCCACTCTTGGTGATGAAAGGAGCTAAAGCCTCAACCTCACTGTGAAAGATGTTGTGTTCCTCCACCTCATTCTCCACAGACGGCAAATCCTGAGCATAGCCTTTGTTGTTCAGGTTGTCCTGAGTATGGACACGACATTTTTTAGTGAAATTGAATGGTTTAAGAAAACACACTCTTCCAGACACACGAATGTACTGTCTGCTTCCTACCAGTTTCTCATCTATCATGTTTCCCCAGTTGATGGTGGGCACACCCTCGCTGCGGTGCAGGTGGTAGATACGGTCATGGTCCTCTTTCAGCTTCATCACTCTGTCACGCAGCTGCCTCATACTGAAAACATCACACAAAACAAAACCCAATGATCGATTTTTTTCCCCCTAGGATGTAAGTAACATTGAGCCTGTTTACATTACTAAAATATCTGGTAACTGGGAGTAATCAGATAATTATAATAATCCGATTTTATGCATTTATATGTGCTTAAGAAAAGTGATAATCAGAAAACCCTGGTAGATGTGTCAGTCCATTATTGGATTTATTTTGGAGTATGTATGTATGTAAGGAAGGTGGACTCAAACTTCTGTATAATCTGATATGTTTTATCAGATAGCAGTAGTAATCTGATAATCAGAAATCAGATTAACACACCTGGATTTCTCCTCAATACTCCAATGTATACATGCATACAGGTTAATCTGCACATGTGTAAAAACAATTCAAATCATAGAAAACATAAGTTACACAGTCAAACGTGAGTGGAAGACAATAGGAAGTTTGATTCTACCATCACTACATATGTACGTAGAAATCCAATAATGGACTGGAGCATCTAAACCAGGGTTTTGGGATTATTGTATTTCTGAATTTCATGTAAACTCATCAAATCTGATTATTACAATTATCTGATTACTCCCACTTATCAGAATTTTATAGTCATGTAAACAGGTTCTATGTATTCCACTCACCTCTGACTATGTCACTTCAGATTTCTATGGTTTTAACTGTGTTTACACATGCTTGATGTAAAAGAACAAAATAAATCTGATTAACCTGTATACATGCATGAAGACATTAAAGTATTGAGGAGAAATCCAGGTGTGTTAATCTGATTTCTGATAATCACATTACTGCTGTTATCTGATAAAACATATCAGATTATGCTGTTTACATGACCACTTGAATAATCTGATAACTCCAGAAATTGGATAATGATTGGTTTATTAGTGTGCATGTAAACAGGATTAGACTAAACATGAATTACCACTACGCTCCTCAAAGACATAAAACGTAGTCATTAGAAAAACATGTAGGCAGGCACATATAGAGGCTAGCCACTCATAAACATGAAACCATACACACAAAACTTTTGGGGGGTGTTCTGGTAAGTGTTGTTACATTGTTCCTCATTTTGCCCGACAATAATAACAGTTGAAGAGAGCACCACTCACTCCTGTTCTATCATCTCAGCCTGTGGGTGCTGGAGGCGCTTGGCATTGGCCGCGTTCTCATCCAGGCCACTGAGCAGCTCCAGAGAGTTGAGGATTCGCTTGTTGGTGTCATCCTGATACAGTGGCTGCTTTCCCTCATTGATTTTAGCTACATCCTGAAGACAACAAAACAAAACCAAAAAAAAGCAGATACACAGAGTTGAATGTAAGCTTGATATCTACAGTACACCTTTGACAATATATAATAAGAAGAAAAAATCCCACACAGGTTGCAGAGTTTAACCTCTCTGAAATCAAAATTCACACATTTGCACAATGTTGTGAAGGAGCATTCATTTACAGACAAACTTGTTCTTACAGTTTACAGCTAAACCCTTATGGCTTGTGTAAGATTTCTGTACCTTGTTGAGGTTCTGTTCTACTTCATAGATGTTCTTCTCCACTTTATCAGCATTGGTCTGCAGCTTCTCAATCAGAACAGTCAGTTCTGTGGAGGGAGTTCTGACACACAAGCAAACATTGTTACTTTACTTTTTCACTTCATTTTTTTGGACAAACACATTCTGTACTTTGCTGATTGTGCAAGAGTATTTAAATCTGTGAGACCTGCTGGGAATTAAGAGACTTTCTGTTTATTTGAAATGAATGGCCCTCTTTTTGACTGTACTAAACACAGTTTTTACATCAGAGTCAATTAAGAACATTGTGACAGTTTTTGTTATTGATACAGTGTTCACTGCAAAGACCCTCTTGTACCTTAAAGGATACAAGAGGGTCTTAATCTTTTTCTTTTTAAAAAAGAATCACATTTTGAGAGGCTTAACATAGTTGAAAACTCATGAAACACAAACTAGAAATGGGGAAAAGTGTTATCTTTTCATTTAATGACATTTAACCTAAAGTTACCAAATATGGTTGTCACATGTCTCAGATTCAAATGGACAAAATACATTGAATTCATACCAAACAGCAGGAACAGGACACCTGCCAATTAGGCTTGAATATATTATTTCAAACCTGTTTTTGTCATTTTCAGCCCTTGAACATTAACAAACTCAAACTTAACCAGAAAATGTCTAGATAAACATATTCTAAAGACCTTTTGGAGTGAAAAGTTAGCAAAATGGTCATTTTTTTCTGGTATACTTTGAATTTTCTCCAGAAACAGTGAAGCCCTATACATTTTCGGAAACTCAAGCCCCTATGTTTAGTTAAACATAGGCAGACCAAATCTGGTAGATTCATGTAACAGGTCTACACACACAAAAAGCTTCTTGGAACCATACCCTGAAACCAACAGGTTTTGAAAATGTAATTTTTGCCTCACTTTTGTTATTTACAGCCATACAGTTGACCAGGATTAGAGCTGCACTTAATGAGTACTTCCGGTGTTGACTAATATTATAGAGTTATTTTCTCAATTAATCAACTAATTATTTGGTCAATAACATGTCAAAAAGTGGTGAAAAAAGGTTTTCACCAAACTCTAGATGTGTGGTGTTTAATTTAATAGTTGGTAACTCATTGGTTGTTACAGTGCTACACAGGATGGGATATTTAACTCCTTTGTACAACATTTAAAAGGAGACCATACTCACAACAAAACCCCTGGATCAGATACGCATGAAAGTTCAAGGCCCAGTTGTCACTGCTTGCAGCTTTAATATCACTGGTTATTTCTATAGTTGATATTTAATTCAAACAGTAGGTTGGATTAAAAACAGAAATCCAGCAATGCCAACTTGACCTGCTAGTGACAATCGGCAAAAAGGGCAGCTGTTGAAGTTGTCTATCAAGCACAAATATAAATGCCTAATTTTTTGGCAGTCTGACAAGCCCTGCCTGCTACCAACTGACAAACATCCTGATCACTCTGTGGGTGCAAAATGCCTTTATTGATCATTCACTGTGTGTTACGTCTCTTTCATGAGAAAAGACATCCAAAGCCAAATGACTATGACTCATACTCTGATATGTTTTTCACTGTGCAGATATGACTACAATTACACACGTGTAGGCCTAAAAGACAGTTTTACAGCTATGAGTAGGTTTTATAGCTGATAACACTCAACACCTATTTTCCTGTGAGATTTTTGATTTTGCATATCAAGCAGATGACTCAGTTTGCCGAACACATAATAATACATGATACACCACAGCCAAATCTGGTGTGATTGACTGATGTAAATAAACTACAATATGTCCAAAAACAAACAGATAATATGATTATGCCTGAAAATGTAAGGTAGACTTAAAATTACTGTTTACATGGACACAGCAATTACACTCTTAAAACATCAATCATGCAATCATAAAATGATTACTACAGTAAGAGTTGTTGGAAAACCTGGAGTCCAGACATATGCAGATTTCTAACACACGGTTGACAACATTCCTTACAGTAAACTGGCCAAGCAGGTTTTTTGCCCCATATCATGGAGGTTGTCCATTCACTGACAACTATCATTCAACTATCATTGTGTACCAAAGTGCAAATGCTCTTGTCAAGTATAGTATCACTCACTGTATGGCATTTATATGGGAACCTGTTAGATTTATTTGTGATAACCCTGCAGCTTAGAAATTACACATATTTTCATGTATAGTGTCTCTCCATTTGATTAATCTGCCAGAGGGAGTGCCTGTATTATTTCACATTTGACACTTCTATGTGCTACACCCTGTGTGCTAGTACAATAGGCTGCTCAAAATAAGTGGATGTGTCTTGATGTTCCTGCAAAAGTTGCTACTGAACATCAAGTTTGACACTAGCCATCAAAATCTTGTTTTTAAGAGTCAGATAATTGTGTTTTGAAAAGAGGAAGGAACCAAGTAAAGGTGAGGGTGGCTTTAATTTGCAAAGCTCCACAAGAGTTCCTATGTGTATATGCACAAATGGAAAACACATTTTTTGAATCTTGAATCGTTGAATCCAATGCTACCATTTACAAAAGACACCCCACACTGTTAACTAACACTACTACAATAAACACCACTGATTAATTTGAGCTACTTGACAAATGTTACACAGACAGTTGTGTTTGATATCATTAATGTTAACTTTGTGCAGTATAAAAACACAGTAATTCATCCTAGCTAGGCTGACTATGCTAGCTAACAGAGCATTTGATGCAGTACCTGAACTGATGCTAAAATTAGCTGAAGTGGCTATTTAATGTGAACATTGTAATGAAGAAGGCTACCAGCAAACTTCATGAAACACTTCTGTGATGGAATCCAACCACCTGACCACAAGTACAGTAAAGAAATCTGTTTTATTTAATAAACAGGAGGTTTGAAATTCTGACACAGCTGATGAATGAGCTGTCACTCAAAGTCCACATAGCAGACACCGACAACACTTGACAACATGTCAATCAGGACAGTCACACCCTTAACTTTGTAAAATATACTGAACTAAATATAATTTAAACAGATGAAATTATATACAAATTTTACCCCCAAATGTCATGCATGTGGAAATCTGGTAAAAATATTGAAATTTTAACATGGGGGTATATGGAGATTTGTTTTTGGAGCCAGCCTGAAGTGGCCACTGGAGGAACTGCAGGTTTTATTTTTCTTCTGTACATCTGCAACTACCTCATATCATTGGTCAAACTCTGATGTACACTGTTATTACATACATCTATAAACATCTGCTCATGTACTTATGTCGGTCTTTCAACATCATTCCCATTTAGCACCTTGAATCCTTGGATATAAACTGCAGGTTCTCATATCAGAAAAACATCTGTTGAACCTTGCATCTTCAGTTTTCAGTGATTTATGTGCATGTGTGTGGCAAACAATGTTCATGTTTTTCATGTGAAATCCACCACCCATCTCCTCACACCCACATGTACTCCCACACCCCTTCATCACTTCTGCACATTACATAATGTCAGCTGAATGCACATGGGATGCTTTCATTTCAAAGCTACTGCTTCGTTAATATGAAACGTCAGAACAAGTTTGAACTAGAATTTGCAGTTTGACACTTCTAAAGAAGGAGCTTTATGCCTGATGGGCAAACTCAAATGAAAACACCCTTCAGGGGATTCCTGTTAAATAAAAAATTCACAACAGCAAATACCTAAAACACCGAAACTTCCAAACAGGTCCTTGTGTAAGCACAGCAGTCCTTTAGAGACCAAAATTCAGGCCTAATACATCTCAATGCATGAGGAAAAGGGACAGAAACAACGCAGTCTGCATGGAAAAAAGGACATCAAGGGGATGACTAATGCAAGCAAATAAACAAGGTTCCCAATAGGACTTCCTTACATGCCTTTGGTTTGTACATGTGCAGGAAAATGATGGTTTTGTAAGCAGAGAAGTTTTCTTGCCAAAATTGAAAACAGATGAAAACACTGTGCTTTCCCCTTAAAAAGTTTTACATATAGC
This sequence comes from Sphaeramia orbicularis, assembly GCF_902148855.1. NCBI lineage: Eukaryota > Metazoa > Chordata > Actinopteri > Kurtiformes > Apogonidae > Sphaeramia > Sphaeramia orbicularis. The sequence goes on from NC_043964.1 coordinate 49,949,769, forward strand.
CCTATGTTACATAATTTTAAACAGATACTTCAGGTATTTGTCTGCAGAATACTGCTTCACCTGCTCTCCTAAACTATATCCATAGTTTTCAGGAAGGGTCACGTGAATTTTTTTCACTGTGGTTGTGTTTGTTCTGGGAAGGAACTGGCACTGGAGCATTATTCTGCAGAACACAGCTCAGACGCTCCCAAAAGAATAGAGTCAAATTAGAACCAGAACACTCCAGCACTATGTAATCGAGGGTGTGGAGGTCTAAGAATCCCAACAAACATAGAGAGCCCTGCTCTGTGTCAGCACCCTGCTATCCTTCACTATGTCCAAGGGAGAGATAAGCATATTAAAGATCTCCCAAACACAGAACGCTACACTCATGATCTCATACTAGATGTTCCAAACCATGCAACAGGCCCAAACCACTATATCTATGTATTGTTATTAGCTCCAAGGCACCAGTAATCTAGCCATCATTGCAATTTCAACTCAAAGCTGTCATTAGTCTAATTTAAAAGGACAGTTGAACAGCCACCTGAAGAACATATGCCAACTACCAACTGAAAGACAAAAGATGGGTGGAGCTGCATTATTGAGATTCCTTCATGGTGTGTTGGTAGTTATACCTGAGAACTTTAACAGCAGTTATACATTAGTGGCTTCCAGAGTCAACCCCCACCCGATACCTGTTGAGTGACAAACTAACATCATGTTTTACAGCATATTACAGCTTCTCTGGACCCTATTCTGAGATGGTAGAAAACCCAATGACAGCAGGTTTCGGACACTCTTAGATATAATCAGACAAGTAGGGGAATTAATATGTGATATGTGACTATAATTATAGATCACTGTTGAGTCACACATGACTGTTGCACTACTACACTTTATCTCCTGATTTGGACTGAGAGGAGACAGCAACAAGTGAAAACTGTGCACGTTCCAGTTCTGGTGTTTCTCACACTAATTTCTGCTCATGTCACTTTAACTATGAGTGTTCTTTCTGCTAATAATAATAAAAAAAACCAAAACAAAACAACAAAAAAAAACGTATTCAGCATGTAGGGTGTATATTGGACAAGCACACAGTACACATAATCTCTATCATTATATGTACCTTGTTTGGTGTATATAGCCACATGGTAAACGCCATTCCAGATCTACACAGCTTTGCTCTCTACTGACACCTGGGTGCATATATCATCAGACATAATAATCTCATAAACCACATTCAGAATGATTACATTTACGCACTTTATAATCCCCAGGGCAGAGTCACTCCTACTATTTTGATAGGAAACTATGAAAAATATCAAAGACTATCAGTCTATCAAAGACTGGGCTTGGTGTGGTATTAAAGAGTGGGAGAGGCTGCAAGCAATTCCTCACTCTGTGTGTCTATAAGGAGAGCCACACACTTATCAAACCAGTTACTAGTACTTTACTACACAGGCTATCAACCACACCTTCCCCTCAGTTAAAGCACACATTATAGGCTACAATTTTACTCAGTATCCACAAACAATTCACAGAGGTATCACTACATTCTCTTAAATCACCTCTTTAGTGAAAGTTTACAGAAGAGGTGAACCAAACAAAACACACTATATTGATGTCATATAAGTAACATTAGCTCTACAGAAACTGACACAGTTTTAGGGATTAGCTAGACTTACATATCCTCCTGACTGAGACCCAGAAAGTAAAGGTTTTGGCTTTTTGACATTAAATAATTGTCTTGAAACAACATGATGCAACTTTTTTTCCCAGATATTATATTTATGGATTGTCCTTAGCAGCAGAAAACGTTATTTTTTTTTTTTTTTTAAGGTGAAGCTGTGAAACTCTTGTCCCCTACTGAGGACAATTTTTTTTTTTTTTCTGCTTTTGCATATGACAGTGAGTATAATAGACTGTACCTTAACGCCGTGAAGACACTGGTTTTATTTAAGAGTACTGGGTTGTTGTACTTGTCACAGCTGAAGTATGATGCAGTTTCACCGGCTTCCTTTTTTTTTTTTTTTTTTTTTTTATACTTTACCTACAAAATACTGTATATACATATACCAGAACATACAGAGGACAAAAATACATTACAGGGTCTCGAGACGTTGACGTCATAAGTGCAAGTCCTTTATAATGAAGTTTTTCACTTTTTTCCAGATATTATTTTTATGGAATGTCCTTAGCAGCAGAAAACGTTGTTAATATTTTTTGTATCATTATTATTTTCTTTAAGTAAAGCTGTGAAACTCTTGTCCCCTACAGATGACAAAAATGGATGACTGGGTCTCGAGACGTTGACGTAACAAGCGCGAGTCCTTTATAATGAAGTTTTTAACTGATCGATACAAGTACGACAACAAGACAGAGAAAACAGAAAACACTTCTACAAGACGCCAAAGCAAAAAACCGTCAACTTACGTCTCTTTTGGCTGCGTTATATTGGTGGACTTCTTTTTCCTGGAGAACATGGTGACAGTTCACCTGTCAGAAAACAGTCCCAGCAGGTGAAGCACGGCGGTACGTGTGTCTGCGCGTGTGAGTGTGTGTCCTCTGCTCCTGGTGTGTGTTCGCTTGTGGTGTGTTTGGTTCTGATCACACACGCCCTTCTCAAAGTCACAGGCTCCCCTCCCACGGGTACAGGTCCGTCCTAGACACACTCATCTGCGGGGACGTTCACTTGTAATTTTTCGCTCGGCCCACCTGTCTATCGGCCAGCTCGCGCAGAAAGGGCGGGGTCATGAAATCAAGCCCCGCCCTTGAGCTCACATTCTGGGTATGCACGAGTAGGACCAACAATACTTCAAGCAATTACACTATATACTAAAAAATAAATAAATATATCTGAAACGTTCATGAAAAAACACAGAAAAGGCTTCGTCTATTCGCTTTGACTTTGTATTTAACTGAATTATAGACAAATACTACCAAATGACATATAACATATTTTGTTCAACAGAGATCATCTGTGTAATCCATCTGACAACATGGACACGCCTTTACTTAAGTGTGTGTGTTTTTTGTGTGTGTGTTGAGTTTGCTCTGCAGCTGGGTGTGTGTCAGCAGGGACTACACTGGCTGAACCAGTCTGACAGTGTGTGCTCTCTCTGTGTGAATACATGTATCACTGTCAGGGGTGTGTGATACTGATACTATCCACTAACCCAACTACAAAGTCAGGGGACATTAAACCAGGTTACACATAAAGACTTGGATGCTGAGATCATCTGTAATGTGTTACACTTCACACTGTTCAACAATATGTAGCTATTGACTATTTGAACATGCCATCATATTTATTTCATATTTAACTTGTAACAGAAGAATTAGTCCATGTCTGCATGTAGTGTCCCCTATATCCCACAAAAAAGTAGTACCCCCTTCTTTGACACACGTCTATCATGCATCATTTGAAATAATCAAACAAAAGCCCAATCCCAATTCATCCCTTGGCCCTCCCCCCTACCCCTACCCCTTTATTTTTCGTGTTCATGTCAAAGTTATTATCGTTAACGAAAACTAACGAAATGACGAAAACTAGAATTGTAAAAACATTTTCGTTAACTGAAATAAATAAAAACTATAAATAAAAGAAAAAAACATAACTAACTGAAACTGTACTGTGTATGTACAAAACTAACTAAAATGGATAAAAATTCTGGATAAAATTCCCTTGATTTTCGTCTTTGTCAATGTCAGATTGATATGAAATCAATTTATTTCCCTCAAGCAATTATAGCTGCTGGCACCATATGATATTTAACGGTCTGTCACTTCTCGTTTCCAGTCGTCCTCTGGTCCCCACTCTACCTGGAAACATGGAGACTAAAGTTAGGAGAAAGCAGCGGAGTCCTGTCTGGGATTTATTTGAATTCAACGGTGAAGAAGATAAAAGATATAACAAAGTAAAACTAAACTAAAACTAAGCATTTAGAAAATACCGAAAACTAAAAAAAACTAGCAAACCTGCTCTAAAAATGAACTTAAACTAATGGAATTAGAGAAGAAAGTCAAAACTGATTAAAACGAAACTGTCATGAAAAATCTAAAAGTATTAGAACTGCGGTTCATGTGAAGGGGTAGGGGTGTCCCAATTCTCGATGAGTCGCAGGGGAAAAGCAAAGGGGCAGGGCTGTTTGGCCCTTGAAACAGAGATTCTTCAGGACCACACTACAAACGGTGGGTATGAGAGATATCTGTTTGAGTCAAGGGCAAGATGGAGGTAAACACAGCTAAAAAGTGCAGCAGTGTGATGAAAGAAACACACAAATGTAAGTATTTTCTTTCTAAATAACTCAATCATTTGATCATCTGTTTAATGCGGTTTCAGTATATTATAGACTGCATTTCTGCAGTTTGTGCTTGATAGCCACGAAGAGATGCCCAAAACATACGCAACAGAGACGGTTACAGCTGCTGATGGCATGGTGAACTCTTTTGCAAACACAGCTGTCGCATCTGTTTATAGCAGCATCGATGACTGCTGATGACATAACAGGTCTCAAAGGGTTGTCCCATTTCGTAGGGGAATATTTCAACTCCTACACTTTGCAAGTCTGTTTCAATGGGTTCAAGGGATGTAGGGGTAAGGGGGAGGGCCAAGGGGTGAACTGGGACTGGGCCCAAGTATGCTTTGGTTCATTATAGAGTTCCATGGGCCCCTTTGGATCTCCACCACTGTGCCCCAGCGGACCTAGGTTTAGAAAAATTATAAACAATGATCAGAGGGGAGAGATCATTTCCCCCACCATTTACACATGTCATATTTGTCAATTAAAACAGAAGTTTAGGAGCCAGGAAAAATGTATAGTAAAGATAGCAAAGTAACATCTAGTTTTGTGTGACACAGCTTCGTGGACTGCATCTCTCATCACACATGATATATATCACCAACAGCAAAACAACTGTTATTTGACACATTTCACCTTGTTCTTCAAGCATAAGGTTAAAAGGATTAAAAGAGATGAAAATCACTACAAGTCTGGTCATGTCGAAGCTGTAGAGACAGCTTCAGTGACTTTTAATAGATCTAGGAGAGAGACAGTTATGATTATGATTAGACAATGACAGAATGGGACAAGATGTCACTGAAGTATTTCATCATTTGGAGTCTTCTGTCCAACATTACAAAGTGGTAAATGGACTAGTGTCCCAACTTGTATTTGAATGTTTTGTCCAAATCAAAACTGAAATAAATATTTGTTTTGGTGAAATAACACAAATCAAAAAACGATCTGTTGGCTATGTGCCTCCTGTTTATATTCTTGATGTCTTTTGGTATATAAATTTACATGTTTATTTTTATCTCTAAGTTGGGGGTGGGGACTTACGTTAAGAAGGACTGCACAAATGTACACACTGTATCCATGCATGCATCCATGTTATGCTGTTGAAAATCCTTAAATAAAATTATATTTAAAAAAAGATTTGTTGCATCATTTTCATTATAATAAAGGTCAAATATAATTTACTCATCACTGTTTCTTTGAAAACCATATTGCTCCTGTGATAGCCAGGTCTACTTTTCAGGGACAAATGATAAAACCCTGCAGTGCTGTGCAGAGTATTCATGTCTAAAAAAGATTTCCTGGCTTACACTTAATCCCCCTCATGCCTGTGATAACATGCACCTCTGCAGACATGTTACTTTTGCTGGAGGGTTAGTGACACTGAGCAGGGCATAATGTCTTTTTTTTCTCTGAAGACTTCCTAGGAAGAGACTGGGCTTCAAAAATCGCTATTCTCTTTCAGAACTGTGGTCAGAATGAAAGCACTGCCATTCAGCATTTGGGCTGACAGCCATAACCTCTCAACCACGGTAGGAAGGCTGTTATCACTTGAAAGGAAGAGCTGGAAGAACCAGCTATGGATGTGATCCTGAACAATGGCGTGATTGTGTTTCCATGTTCCCATGTCCAGTCAATAAACTTTAATCTGTTTCCATGGCACCTCTGGGTTCATGGAAACAGCTGAAGCAGCTCAACCAAAGTTCCAAAACTTATTCAAATGATTCATGTAGTTGCAGGGAAATCTTATTCAAAGTGTAAGGCTTGTTTTTAAGTGTTTGACAGTTCATGTGCTAACAGCACAGCCTCTCAGTTAGGTTCTTATTATTATGGGTTTGACATAATGCCAGAAATCACTATATACTCCACTCTCTAAAAAATGTTCAAACATGCAAACATGCAATCCCTGTCAGATTCATCATCTGATATGAAGTCACATTTTTGTCAGACCTCATACTTAACAGCCGCAAGTGTCACCTTTCTTCATTCCAATTCACCTCACCCACTCTCCCACACACTCCAAACATGTGACATACATGAGGAAACATAGAAGTATTAATAATTAATGTGCATGTAAGGCACCTTCTCTAACTGCCTTGGTTTTGAGAATAATGACTCTCTAAATGATTTTGGGCGCCCTAAGCAACTGTGCTCAGGGCACCCAAATGAGTATGGGCAAAAAATGTATGATTTCCCTGCATGTATGTGAAGAGATAACCAAATGGCATTTGACAATCTGTTCAGACTGGTAAAGTTAATATACTTCTAGTGTTTCAGTGACACACATCCCTCCATTCTTAACAAGGCTTTTATTATGAAATAGGAACTACACAGTATCGTGCTGTGGAAAAAGTCATTGTGCTGTTGCTTTGACAGATACACCAAACTCTGCTTATAAATCTGGATATTTTAACAATTGCGCCCCTTCATGTCATACACAAAGGAAGAAACATGAGGCTTTTTATGAATTAAAGACAAGGTGCTTGTGCAGGTCTTGAAAGTCTTAAAAAATATGGAATTTTGAAAAGCCGTTTTCTTGACACTGGAATTTTGTGTGGAAGTCTTAATAAAATATGGAAAGAAGTTTCTCTCATAGTTGAATTTTAGAATATGCTCAAAGGCACATAATCTTGTGAGATAAGAAATACACGAGGAAAGCATAAAAAACTTCATATGATTTCACTAACTGGTTGGTACTGGAACAATTTTAGAGACATTTGTTTGTGTAATTTCTATGGACTTTTGTGATTTTCATAGGTTTTGAAAACGTTTCTTTCAGTAAAACATAATTTACTGCAAATTATGCATTCATTGATTCATTCATTCATACATTTATTAAAATTAACTTTTCTACTACACACAACAGGTACAATCTCAACCTATCTATTCTTTACAACATAGACTGTATTTAACTAGTGGGTGAATGCATTGTGACTTTCCACCTTGGATTTTAACAGGTATTTTGAAGCCAGAGAAATTACTATATTTGGACATAGGAAGTAGAGGTGTGGGAGCAGGTCAGAGCCAATTTCAGGCCTTTTTGGACAAATATCTAGTACGGGGTGTCAAACTCATTTTGGTTCAGGGGCCATTTTTAGTCCAGTTCAAGCTCAAGTGGGCTGGACCAGTAAAATAATGACTTAACCCATAATAACAACAACTCCAAGTTTTGTCTTTGTTTTAGTACAAAAAAAAAAACAAAAAAAAAAAACCAAAATAAATGACATTTTACAAAAAAGATTTGAATAACCTAAAAAAAAAGAACTTTCATTAGAAAAATGAGTTTTGACAGTATTATGCCTCAGATTATTATTTGTACATTTAGATTACACACAATGTTACACAAATATTTGGTAACAGGTGTAATATTGTCAAAAATTTTGGAGTTTGGAACTAAAATTAGACCAATTTCTTCAATATAACATCTCAGTTAATTATTAACACAACTTATAGATTGCAGTGGATCTATAAATACACAAAACATTTAGTAATAGGCAGAATATTGTTAAAATTGCATATTTTAGGTTCATATTTGTTTTATTCATATTCATATTCATGTTTATGTTCATATTTATTTATGTATTGATTTGCATTTTATTGTGAAAGAATAGTTTGTAAATGTAAATATTTTCATTGCGTAATGTTTTTTTTTTTTTCACTGACATTTTTTTCACATAATTTTTCAAGAAGAAAATCTGTAGTTGTTATTATTTTAAAGATTATTATGTTATTTTACTTGAGATCACAGAGGTCTATTAGTGGAACCTGAACTAAAATGATTTTTGACAGCCTGGACTGTTAATATCTTCAGTGTCATTTTTGCACTTTCATCCTGCTGGCTGGAATGGTACCTTGGGTGGGCTGGATTTGGCTGTGTATTTGACACCCCTGATCTAATGGCTATCTGTGATATTAAACTTAAGCATACATCTGAATGTCCTTGCACCTGTGTCTTGCCTGATTTGGAAATAAAACGTGTGTTCTGAGACAAGGATGCTTCAAAGTACAGTTGATTCTGAGACAAAACCCAAGATTGTCAAAAACCAGTCTCCAGACCCAGACCAATCTGGACTACTATAACACAAGTCACATACACAAACAGGATGATCATTCAAGTCTGAAAATTTGTTGTTGTGAAGTTAAGTCAAATTTATTATTAATCTTTTATGTACGTAGCTAATGTGATCAGAAATGAACAGTGACAGTAAAGTGAGTGTTTGTTCACTGTTACATTCTTTCACTGATATGAGGCTGAAATCAGTGGAAGGGACATATCAATGAAGGGTACAGTCTCTGTTTAAACATTAACAGCATGCCAAACCCTCACTGCAAATACCTTTGCTGCTTGAATCTCCCATATCACATTTGCTGGTAGAAGTAAAGTGTAAAGAGTCGTGGGTGAATTTGTTGTAAGAGATAGATTTACTCAGAGCTCTGGAATGTTTTGTGTAAGTATTACAGATGATCATGTCCTCATGCTGGAAATCCTCCACGGTGCAGAAAATAAACACAATATTATTATTAATTTGTTTCAACAAGTCAATTGAATTTGCATATTCACATGAAACCGGTGCTTAGTTTTCTCAGATCTGAGTGTATGCTAATGACAGGGAGGATAATCCATGATGGGCCAGAGGTCAACTAATCATAGTTCACTGTCCTCAGTCTGCTCTCCGTGATAAAAGAATGCAACCCTTGGACCCATCTGTGTAGAACAGGCATCAGAGCTGCTGCAATTTTACCTGAAAACAGTTATAATCAGAGCCGGGACTTCCACAGGTAAGCAGTTGGTCTGTGTTTGTGGTGAACGGGCAGACCCAGGTACTGTACTGTGACTGGAATGTCTGTCCTGACTGCAGAGCCGGTCCGACAGCATTCTGACTGTGAACACAGAGGTGACTCAAACTGACAGACAGCCAGAGGTAATGAAGACTCTGACGAATCAAATACTTACATAAGCATGGGCTACAGGCCTTGGGGATTCCAACCTTCCATCTCAAAAAAGATTATAGCAAAATACTTTCGATGCACAATGATTTCATTTCTCAGTATATTTGCAATGGTTTCATGTTTCTACTCTTGTTCTACTTTGAATATTTTTAGCATCACTACCTCCTGATGTACAACATGACACAACAATAACTGGTATTCACTGACTGATATTTCATACATATCTGAGTGTTTTAGATAGACTGTATGAAAAAAGACATGGCCACACTGACACTATCACTCACAGGTTTCACTGGTTTCATTCTTGAAATTGACTAAACAAGTATTTTGGGTCCAAAAGTCTCACTGAGCAAAAAGAATGGGGTGGGGTCTATGGCCCTTACAACAAATATCAGGGGGAGATAGACATGCTTTGGCTTCACTTTATCAGGGCTACCATAGCATCTATCTTTACCTTCCGATCTATGGCAGTGGTTCTCAGTCTTTTTCTGTGGGGCCCCCCTGTGGAGGACGAAAAATCTCCAGGCCCCCCTCAACCCCAACAACATTATAACAGTGGTGCAATCATAATTTTTCTTGAAAGAAGCATCAATATTGTAACAACACTTTTTGCTTTTTCTTGAGTAATTTTTTGTTCAAATTAAAAACAATTTACAATACAACAATACAAATAAACTCAAACAGACTGCCCCCCGAGACAATATTTTTTTCAATTAAAAATGGGAAATGTGCAATAGTCCTACAACTATGATAATAAAGTTACTTTTTTTTTTTTAGAACAACAAACACATTTTGGTAACAAAGATTAACATTTTAAGAATATCAGTGGGTCAATCAGTCATTTTCCATTGCACATCTCAGAACATTAAAGTGCAAACTGTGCAAAAACAGATACATTGCAAATTTTTCTTTTCCAGTCAAATCATTGTCCAAACCTAAACTCTTTGTCTAGTTTAGTGACAGATCATCATGACAGTAGATTAGTTTGGTGTACGTCACTAAAATTACTCCAGAGTGCTCCAATGCTAAAACATTAGTTCCACCTGCTACATGTTCTAAAGTGAAGAAAAAAAAAAAATAAAAACACACCCAGGAGTGATCCAATGCCCCCCCCCCCCCCCCCCATGCCTCCCCTAGGGGGCCCACCCCACAGTTTTAGAAACAGTGGTAAGAAATGGTATAGTGTAATGAGCCTGTGTGACAAAAGGTTAAAGGGAAAGTCTTTGTTTTATGGAAAAAAAAAGGTTTTGAAATTGGAAAGATTTTGTTTCAAGGTCCATTTTTTAGACTTTTTGATTTTACCAATCCTTTTTTGTGCTTCTTTTTAACTAATGTATGTTAACTTTTATTGGTCCAGTTGCAGTAGTCCTTTTTTAACAACCAAACATATGTCAATTATAATTTGACAGTCACAAAATATGACATGGATGAGGGATCAGTGGAAATGAACTTGGTGGCCAACGACCAACTGTCAAATTGACTGTGATGTCCTGTCGGTCCATTGTGTTGTATTGTCATATCTCAGGAACAACATTGAGGGCATTTGCATTAATGGACTGGTTACATTTCAGCAGCCAAAGGTCAAAGGTCAAGGTTGTAGTGAGTCAGTAAAGATTTTGGCCATGGCTGCTAGTAATTCAATAATCTGCAGGAACGTATTTGGATGTTTTTTTGTTAACTTATGGTTCTTGTTATTTACTCAGGTGTCCTTTTGTCTGCCACTCGATTCTAATTTTTTTCTTTGTTTTAATGATTTTTATACACATTTCCTATTCCCTTTGATGGTCAGTTGCTGCTCTGGTTTTCACTTGAATTATTTATTTGTCTAGATATAATTCTCATGCAGTATACCCACCTACGCATAGTTTTTTTTAAAAAAACTTGTACTTCATAAATTATTATTATTATTATTATTGTTATTATTATTATTATTATTATTATTATTATTATTATTATTATTATTATTATTATTATTATTATTATTATTATTTGCTTTTTTAGTTCAAGACTGATCTATACAAAATAAACTACTCTTATCCAACTATTAATAGACATACAGAGTGAAAAAAAGCCCACAATGGTACTGCCTCTGAATTCATGAGGCATTATTCCATAAAGACCCAGTGCTACTTTTATGTCAGTTCCCAAATGACATTTTCTCTACATCTAACCTTTCATAAGTGAATTGTCACCATTTATTTATAATATTATCCTCTGTATTTTGTATTTTATCAGTATAAATCAGGTATTTTCCTATATTTAATTCACTGATCATGAGGATGTTTATAAAATCTCAGATTAAAGTTAAGGGTTATTATACCAGAAACAGAGAAAACTGAAGAAAAAGTCAATTTTTCAGTAAAATATATCATTGACTGAATATAAACCAAGTGTGTCCATCCACAGTCATTCATCAAACTCCATGGGTTTTACTGGTGAATCAATGTTGTAGAAGATGACAGACTTTCCATATTCACTACGGAGCCTCTGAACGTCCAAATGGGTCATATCTGATGACCATGAAAAGATGAAGAACTGTATTTTACACCAGTTATTTACATGTATTAATAGGATTAGTGGATCAACAGGTATTAAACGTTTTAGATCAGTAGATGGTTTTGGTCAGTGATGGATGCTTGGGTCTTAATGGGTTAAATGGAAATTTGTGTTTAGTACATAATTTATGGATATGTAAATAGAAATGGTTTGAGTTGCCCTCATCCTGGCGGCAAACACATGTTTTCCATAATCACAAAGGCATAATGGGCTCTGAATAATCAGTATTAACCTGGGACTGAGAACAAAAGCTTAAAAAATGAAATAAAGGCTATATTTATTTATTTGGTTTATTTGATAGGGACAGATACAAAAGATGTAGACCAACTGTAAAACAACAATCCCATGCATGCATCATAGTGCTTATATCAAAAGCTAATTTGCAGCACCGGTCCCTAGATGGGCTTTTATGAAAAGTTAAAATACAGAGAGGAATGGAGAGACAATGACCTTTTGCATACAAGACTGTGGTATAGGAAAGAAAATAATCAGGTTAAAGCAAAGAAACATATAAACATTATACAAGCCTTAAACAAGAGCACACTGCTGTTTATTTATTATGTACACAGCTTCAACTGTTCATTATTGCATAATGTTTCTAACAGGCACATTACATAGCAGCAACCCAGTGCATTAGGGCATATAGATGTGGTCAAGATGATCTGATGAGGTTCAAACCAATCACCAGGATGAGAAACAAATGTGATGGAAGTGACTTTGAACTTTGCATGGCTGTTGGTGCCAGATGGGCGAATCTGAGTATTTCAGAAACTGTTAATGTGTCGAGATTTGATGGATAGATTTGATAGATCTGATGGGCAACTGATTGAAAGGAAACATTAACTCAAATAAGTACTCCTCACTAATGCATTCTACAGAAGAAGAGCATCTCAGGACGCACAACACATTGAACCTTGTCGCAGAGGTGTACAGCAGCAGATGACCACATCAGGTATCGATTCTGTCAGCCAAGAACAGGAAACTGAGGCTAGAATTCATAAGACCTCACCAAAATCACACAATAGAAGACTGGGAAAACACTGGCAGTAATATGGCATAAAGACCGTGAAAACATGAATCCAGGCCAGGCTGCTGGAGGTGGAATAATGGTGTGAGGAATATTTTTCTTGGGCCTTGGAACCACTGAACCACCTGAATATTGCTGATCACATCCATCCATTTGCCACCACAGTGTACCCATCTTCTGATGGCTACTTCGTGTAAGATAACATGCTATTCCACAAAGCTTACATCACCTCAGCTGTCTTCTTGAACATGATAATGAGTTCAGTGTACTTAAATGACCTCAGAGTCACCAGAGCTCAATCAAATAAATTACATTTGGGATGTGGTGGAACGATTTGTGTCATGGATGTCACCCACAAATCTCCAGTAACTGTATGCTATGTTGTCAACAGGCACCTTGTTGAATCTTCAACTACAGTATTTTACATCATGTTTAATATCACTTTGGCTCAACTGGAACTTCAGCAAAGTTGGTATTACAGATATTATCTGATGGTACCAGGTGGTCGCTATTGTCATGCAAAGCAGTGCAGAGTCCAGTTGAGTCCAGCCATGGAAAAGTCACATTTGGATACACTTAGTATGTGATGAGCTGGGAGTTGGAATGTGTAGAATATTTAAATATTTAAGTTTAGTCCCATTCCATTTTAGGGCTGAAAGATATATCGTTATCGTATCTATATCTAGATATGAACATTCAAGATATTAATATCAAAAAAGCAACGATATATCAATATATCGATCCCACTGCTGCCATAGAAGCTGAGCTGAGCGCTTACATGCAGTCCTCCACAACTGACAACGAAGAGGACCCCCTTCTGTGGTGGAGAGCTCTCAAAGTCAACTTTCCCCGGCTTATCAACATGGCAAGAAAATGCTTGTGCATGCAGGCCACCAGTTCTCCCTTTAGTGCATCAGGCAACATTGTGAGTTGTGAGAGGTCCTGTCTGAAGCCAGACATGGTTAACAAGCCAGTGTTCCTGGCAAAGATTCTGTAGAAGTTGTGCTGTAACTACTTCTGTTCTGTGAGTAGCAAATGCATTTTCTGCAAACAGTTATGTTGTCTTTAGAAGAATATAACATGTTGCACTTCAATGCACTTTCAGTGTTTCACCTTCCACCAGCCGCTGCATATATTTGTCATTTACTGGTAAAGCAGAGCTGCAGTAAAACGTTTGATTTGTAATTTATTTATTCGTACTTTATGTTAATGTTGATGACTGGGAGTGAGTTCTTATAAATAAAACTGCACTTTCCACATTCTTTTCTATTATGATGTTTGTATTTTTCTGAAAAATGCTTGGTTTTCACCGAACCTGTAGTCATAACATATCGTGTCGATATCGAGATACCTGGCATGAATATCGAGATATGAAATTTTGTCCATATCGTTCAGCCCCATTCCATTTCATAACTTTTGAACCCTTTCAGCATGTTTCACTCAGCCACTGACCAGTCAACATCTGTTTAGTCTGTAAGGACTCAGTGTTTAGGGTGGAGACTGGGATTGGACCCTTTTATGTCAGGCTTGTTGCTCCATAGCAACATATCCAGGTGATTGAAACGCTGAAAATGTGCACGAGTGTTTATGTTGCACTGACACAATGCACTTGAATGTGGAAGAAATGTGCATTCTTGCCTTTGTTGGGCCTGTAGTCCACATTCCCCTGGGAGGTGTGACCTGGGTAACTTGAAGGTGTGTCTGGATGTAACTGGAGTTGATTACCGCTGGAATGACAAATATGACACATGGCACTACAGAAACATTGTTTCTGAGGGCGGTGTCGCGTGGTTCGAGGATATTTTAAGGTAAGCACTGCTATTGTCTTGTAGTGATGCAGTGTGTTGCAGTACTTCACACACTCATCTACACAACTGGATGCTCAGTGATGGTTGATTTGACCAGTTGTTAACAAATAAACCCACTTGAACCCACAAGGCTCTGTATCCATAAGGAACCTGTCCTGATATGAGGTAAACTATTAATGTTGCCTCAATACTAACCTGTTAAAGAGGCAGCAGACGGTGAAGTGAACAGGGTGTGGATGTGGCTGCAGGCTGTGCACAGGTGTGGCCCAGACACACTGACTTCTACTGACATACAAACCAAACTGAGACAGCAGCACAATAAAAAAACCCATTGTTTCCTCTTTAGGTGCAGAGGTTACATTTTAATATTTTAAATCCAAAGCTTAGAATTCTTCTCTAGAGTATTTGAAATCTGTAAAACATCATAACCATTTTTTAACTAATAAAATCCTCATGCTTCATTGTAAAACAAAGTATGAGGATTATTATAATGTCTGAACATGTCTGTGTTGGCTGGCTCCATTGCGAAATAAGATTGGTTCAAGAATGTTGTTATTTTATACATTTCCTGGACCTGTACTCCACACAAGGGACTGTTCCTCAGGCTGTAAGATCAGCCTGTGTGAAAATAAATGTAGTTAAGTGTGTCAGTTTTTTTTTTTTTTTTCTAAGAATAGGAACACATTTCTTGATTTATCCAGAAGAGCGATTTCTGTTTAACTTACTGGAGTGTTCAATATGTTTTCTACACCTTCATGATGATTCAAGTCAAGGTCGTCAAAGAATAGTAAGTAAGTTCAGTTCTGGTTTGTAACTGTTGTAAGTTGTCAACCCAAGTGACTACTTTTGGTAATTTCTGAATACATTACAAGACTGTGACAGCAACAATTACAGTGAGGACAGTTAGTCAGCAATCTCAGGTCCAATGTGGTCTACAGGGTCTGTAAGGTCCACCTCTGCATGAACAGTGAGTGGACCTGCTTTGTTCGGTACCATGAAGTAATGGTACTAATGTAAGGAATGATGTTCAAAGGGATAATGTGGATGTGGACAGGTGTCTGGATCAGCACTTATGTTGTTGTAATGCTCTAAAAGTGATGTTCTTATGTTCTAAAATACATGTTCCTCCCATCTAACATGTGTTTTTCTTGTATTTTTTTTTTTTTTATATCTGCGTCTTGGATTTTTATTTATTTATTTATTTTTTGGTGCTACTTATGGATAACCTAATACAGTAACTTTATTGACCCTGATTTTCTACATAACAATACACATTTTTGAAAAATTTCACTAAATTAATAGTCTTGTTATGTCCTCCAATAACACACCAAGGTTGAAATTTTGAATTTCAGAGTATTTCTACGAGTGAACAATAAAGAGTTAAAGCTGCATGTGATATCAAATTTCAAATAAAGTAAAATGTATTTCTTTTGCCCTTGTAGGAAAATCCAACCCCTGCATATCACCCATAAAGGATCAACAGGCCACCGACATCACCTGAGGACCAACTCCATCTGCCTCGACTACTCAGGAAGTCAGAGCACCTGGAGGGAACCATCACATGAGGATGCACGGTCTTAGGAGGTTAGTCACCTGTGGTTCATGTAATGTCACCTGTTATAAGTCAGATATGCACAAATACACAAACGTAAAACTGTTCTATACAGGGAAAAATGTTGAAACTATACATATCAGCCAATAGTGATAATCATGTATTGTTTCAACATTTTAAATCTGTACTTGTCAGTATATATTGGACATGACTGGACACTGTACAGCACTTTGGTCCACTGTGGTTGTTTTAAAGTGCTTTATAAATAAAGTTGGATTGGATTGGATTGGATTGGATTGGATTGGATTGGACGAAACCCACACTGAAACTGACCCTCTGCATTTACCCCATCACTGGCTGAACGTGCAGAAACACAGCACACACTGCAGAGTAAGAGCAGTGGACATCCATGTCAGGTGCAAAGGAAGCAAATGGGGGGGTTAGGTGCCTTGCTCAAGAGCACATCAGCCAACATTTTCTCTGATGGTCCAGGTAACAGAACCGTTGACTCTTTGGTCACGAGCTGATTCTCAAACCTTCTGGGTCACAGCTGAGTGAGCCAGAGTGAAAGTTCTAGAAATCAGACAGCATTCTGGGCTTTCAAATCATTCAGAAAATATGAAATGAAACAAAATTAAAATGTTATTTAACCTCCTGAGACCCAGGAAATGTCAGCAAAGTACAAGCTTTTTTTGTTTTTTTATTTTAAATGAGTATCTATATTGGAAACATCATGATGCAACAGTTTTTTTAGATGCAGTTTTTAAAATATTTATGGAATGTCCTTTGTGGTGGACAGTTTTGGTTTTTTTTGTATAAAGTTGTGAAAGTCTTGTCCACAAATGTGGACAGAAAAGCCATAGCTGGCTCTGAGGAGGCTAAAAAACAAAACAAAACAAACACACACACACACACACACACACACACACACACACACACACACACACACACACAAGAAATAAGAAAAAAACTAAGCAAAGCAAAAACACCTGTATTCTGTGACTTAGAACAGCATTAGATCAAAATAAATATGAACGCAATCTGAGTTCATATTAAGTGATTTATCTGACACAGAAAACAGCGCAAACCATAAAGACAAAAATTAAACATACATCATGATATGGAATTATCACAACATGAAAATATATCACATGTCGAGACTTAAATCGAAAGGTGACTAGGCCTTTTCCATCAGGGCCCCTCGACTTTGGAACGGCCTGCCGAGGAGATAAGGCTTGCAGAATCAGTGACATCTTTTAAATTACTTCTTAAAACACATTTTTTTAGACTTGCTTTTATTTGATGTCTGTCCCTTTTTAACTTGTTATTTTTTTAATTTTAATTTTTTGAATGTGATTTTTATCCTGTTTGATTATTAATTTGTTTCACACATCTCTCTCATTGTGTTGCTTCTGTTTCAGTGTTTTTACTTGCTTCTTGTATCCTGCTGTTGTGCCCTCTGTCAAAGCACTTTGTAAACTTTGTTTTTAAAGGTGCTATACAAATAAAGTTATTATATTATTATTATGTATCACCCCTCTATATGCTGAAGAAATTCACTGCTTCATAAAGCTAATGAATGATATCTTTTTTTCTCTCCTTTATGTCTTTAAGATTTGTTAAATATCATGAACTTTTCTGTGCCCTCAGTGTTGAAAACTATTTATTTATTTACTTACTTACCTATCAATATCAAGCCGCCATTCTCAAACACCAATTCATTATTTTGCTTAACAGGACTTTCTTTTGGAAAAAAATAGGCTACAGTCTTGTGTGTGCCACTTACATTTACTGTAAGTATTTGCTACTAACATTATTTCAACACATTTTAACATTTTTACTGTAAATTTCACATGTATGTAGTGTAAATAAATTGTAAATAAATGTAATGCTTTAAACCAAAGAATTTTACACATGGAAATAAAATCACCCTAAAAGGACCTCATCCATGTTTGATGTCGTGTCGACTAGTTAAGCATTGTGGTATGAGTTTCTGGGAGTCATATACAACAGAATACTTCATCTGTGGAGGGTGTGTGCAGCTTTTCAATGACAGGAGTGTCCTACTCTACAGGTTTAAAACAAACACTTCTCTTCCATCAGATATGCCTTCTGGACCACAACAAAGCACAGGCTAAAACCATGATCAACCCATAGCTGCATGACATTATTAAAATGATCTGTTGGCACCTGGGTGACTCCACCCCTCCAAAAAATGTCAGCCATTCACTGAACACTCCTGCAGATTCCAGCTGGGCTGCATGATTGGCCTTTTGATGTGCACGGGCTCATGCAACACTCCTACAGTTTATTAGTGTCATTAACCTGGAGTCTGGATAAGTCTGGCAATAGTCTATACTTTTCTTATTGTCAACCAACAGTGACCTGATCCTTAGGAAAACAAACGTTTCACTTCATGTACACTTTACACTCTATTATGGTTTATTCTTTACATCACTTTTTTGTATTATTTTTCTATTTTTACCACTTTCTTTTTTTTATTTTCATTGCATGGCATTTAATAACATGGTGAGAGAGAAATGGTATCTCAGTTCTCTGTAAGTTCTGTGCATCAAGTGAACTGACAATAAAATAAAGCTTTGAATCTTTTGAATCTTGAATCTTTGTTACCTGTTTAGAAGTAAGAACCAATGCCTTAGCTTGAAGACTAAAGAGGTAAACATGTCATTTCTCATTAAATACTCTTGGACTTTTGTCTCAAAAAGGGATGAAATGTTTCCTTTGTTAATGTATGCAACAATACATCTTTATTTTCTCATTTTGAGTCTAAAAATGTTTGACACATTCTCTGTTAGAGACAAATCGAGTCAGTCCAGGATCTATATCCTCTTCTGTGTCTGCCAGTCGTCTGGGATGCATTCACAGTCAGGTTTTATGTTGTCTTGCTGACAACTCCAATGCAAGGACAACATGTTTTGCTTCAAAGTCTCAATGGACTTCTCAGTATTAATGAGGCTTCACAGACATATCCTGGCTTCCGAACCTGCTGCTGATAACTTTTATCTTTGAAGAAGAGCATACACGGATTTCTTCAAAAAACAATGGGATACCTGAATAACTGAATGGTCTGAGCCCAGTCCATGCTTCCACTGAGTTCTGGTCCATCTCAGATGCCTCTGTGCTCAGAGAAGTCCTCAGTGCTTCCAGACACATTTAAAATAAGGATTCCTTATGGCTAACTTAAACTGGCGGTGGTGTCTGTAACTCGGTATCGTAGGGCTTGACAAAGGTTCTTCACAGTAATCCTGGTCCGTTTGGTTCTATCAACACTGGATGAATAACAGGTCTTGGTGCAGTGTGCAGAAATCATGGTGTGCAGTTTAGACTTCAATCAATATATCGATCAAATTTTATTTATATATCGCCAAATCATAACAAAAGTTTTCTCATCACACTTTACATATTGATTTGGTTGAAACCAGACTCTCAACCCAATTTACAGAAACCCAACAGAATCCTCCAGGAGCAAACATCTGTGACTGGTGACAGTGGAAGGAAAAACCTCCTTTTAACAGCAGAAATCTGGAGCAGACCCAGACTCCTGGAGGATGGGCTTCTGACAGAACCAGTGGGGGTTAGAGATAGAGGGTAAAGGAGAGAAAAAGAGAGAGAGAGAGAGAGAGAGAGAGAGACTGGGGGAGAAGGAGGGAAGTAGGGGGAGACACATGGATGCATTTGATGCACAGATAACTGAACTAGAACTGTCAAAAGTAGATCAGCTGGTGTTAGTATAATTACTAGAAACCAGAACAAAGGTCCATGACTGTTAATACTACTACTACAAATACAAGTACTAACAGTGGATGTACTACTATTAGATCAGTTAGTACAAATAATAGAAACCTCTACCATCTATGGACTTGAGCCCTTGCCCTCTAAACACTGAACTACATCCAGTTTCTTTGACTCTTTTCTGCACTATAAAAGGTAGAATATCAAAATTATACAATTATGTAATTATGTAATTTGTTTTGGAGTTATAGGAAAGGATTTGGCCCTTTTAAAATAAAGGTATATATACATGCGTTTATTCAGATCAATGAGAACAAGCAGTTACATCAAAGAGCTAAAGAGTTCTGCACTGTTCTAAAAGGGAGTTAAGTGAATACTTTTAATCAGCATGGCAGAATTATCTCTGTACTGACAGAGAGAAGAGTTATGAACAACTAGAAAAGCACTCGGAGAGCGCAGACCTCCGCCAAGGCAGATCAGCCTCCCCCATCACCACCAAAATGTAATCATTTGTTCCTTGTGCCAGTATTAACATTTGCTGAAAATTTCATCCAAATCCTTCCTTAACTTTTTGAGTTATCTTGCATACAGACAGACGGACAAACAGACAAACCTCGATGAAAATAAAACCTCCACCGTTTCACTTGGAGGAGGTAAATATATCACTTTGTGTGTTGCTAGGAACACACACACACACACACACACACACACACACACACACCCACACACACACACACACACACACACACACACACACTCACGCAATATCATTTGTCTCTGCCCTGCACCTACACAATACAGTTTGCGAATTTGGGCTGTTAACAGAGAGGTTGCTGGTTCGAGCCCACCCAGAGATACAAATGAAGAGTCTTTGTATTTGAGAACTACAGTGGAACCTTGCAATATGAATGTATCCACTATAGCATGAGAAATTTGCTTTACATGCTATGGCTCTTGAGAACTTTTGGCTCAAAATATGAGTGTAAACCCATAGTACGAGCAGGCGCTCTTTCCAACAGGTACAGCCTGTTCAAGGTTCACTTCAGATTATGACAACAGTGTAGTGGATGAGGCTAGCTTTACCAGGAAATTTAAAGAAGTGTTGGTAAAGTGGCAAGAATTTTCTGATTTTGTTGAAAAAAATCAGCCAGACAAATTAAGTTCATGATGTGCAGCTGCTTTATTTAATGACAATGGTCTGGAGCATTTCATAGCTTTTTTTAAAAAAAACAGATTTCTGTGGATAGGTTTAAAATGAAACAACCTGCAAGTGTGGACACTGATGAAAGTGAGCTTTTTTCTATTTTAAAAACCCTTAAAAAGGGATTTTTGGGGGGCTGGAACAGATTATTTATATTTCAATTCATTTCAAATGGGAAAACTGATTCGTAAAACAAGTAAATCGCAAAATGGGCACAGTCATGGAACAATTTAAATTCGTACTGTGAAGTTCTACTGTAGTCGCTTTTCCACCTCTCATCATTTTTTTGACAACCCTAATACTCACAGGACACCTTGAGGATGCAAATACATCCAGAACATGTTATCAGTTATCTGGGATGCATTCATCTGAATTCTCAGTCTGAACAGGATCGTGTCCTGGGTTGGACTGAAGGACTGAATACTCAGCTGAAGATGTCTAAGTGAAAGTCAGTGTCCAACACTAGTGTTTCGTACATGTAGTACTGCCTGGGGGGATCGAAAGGACACTTTTGGACACTCTTTGCTCTGTGAGAACACCAACAATAGGATAAATATTCATAAACATTTATTAAGTGTTTGAAGACTCAATCATCACAAAATCCTTATATCCTGTGAATCATTTAGATCCAATATGGAGTCCCTCAAAGCTCAGTATTAGGGCTATTATTGTTTTCAGTTCATATAAATGATTTGGTTGTAGCTTTTGTTGAATTTATGTATTGTACAAACCTCGTCATATCCAACAACCAGACAGGATGTGATAGACATCCTTAAAAAGGCACTCCATAGGCACTTCCTGTATTTTTTTTTTTTTAATGACTCAAGTTTATTTAGTCATTAATTATTTTTATTAGTGTATATACTGATTTGAGATAATTTTATAAACCTCTTGGGGATCTGAGTCTCACCTGCATCGTTTGTTGTATTTTGATCCATGTCTCTTAAATTTTTTAGTGCAATATACAACATGTTTTGTGTAGATGTGTTTTCCCAATAATTGTAAGAGATTTCATCCTTGAACATAACCATGCGACACACTACTTGTTTTTGTGTTGCAGAAGTGCGAACAATAAAAAGCAGAAAATATGATTGTACTTTTGGTCCCTTAGTGTCTCTATCCATTTAAGGGTTTGATGCCTTGCTCAAGGGCAGCAGGCTCCTTTTCATTTCTGCATATTTCCTGCCTCCCTCTGTTCAGAGGTTTGAAGTAGTGTGTGTGTGTGTGTGTGTGTGTGTGTGTGTGTGTGTGTGTGTGTGTGTGTGTGTGTGTGTGTGTGTGTGTGTGTGTGTGTGTGTGTTAAAGGTCATATTGCTTCACTTGTCATTTCATGGTCTGAAACCTGAAAGTGACAAAACACCACACCTCACACTGGTATGACATGTGTGTGTGCACACTTACAGGTGCTTGTGGGAAAACATTTATCCAGGATTAGAACTTTAGTGATCATTTGATTCAGTCTGCTGTAATAATCCAATCCAACTTTATTTGTAAAGCACTTTAAAACAACTGTAATGGACCACAGTGCTGTACAGAAGAATAATTAAAACCAAAATAGAAGAATAAAACACAGAATAAATTTAAAGACATAGGAAGTGTACAAAAAACAAAAAGTGCTATACAGTAGAATAAATAAAACCCAAATAAAAGAATAAAATACAAGATAGATTAAAAAGACACACAATTAAAAACAACAAAATAAATCAATAAAATAGATAAATAAGAACAATAAACCACTACCAAATAAAAACAATAGAATAAAGATAGTACCTTCAAACATCTCAGATGGTTTCAAAAGCCAAGGAGAAAAGATGGGTTTGAAGAAGGGATTTAAAAACAGACAGAGGAGGTCTGTCAGATGCAGAGGCAGATGGTTCCATAGTTTAGGAGCTGCTGCTCAAAGGAACACTCACCCCTGAACTTGTGTGTAGTTTTTGGTAAACTCAGGAGCAGTTGGTCAGCTGACCTGAGAGGGTGGTGGTGGTGGTGGGGGGGTATAAAGCTGCAGCAGCTCAGAGAGGTAGGGCGGGGAGAGGCCATTTAGGGATTTAAAAGTAAATAAAAGAATTTTAAAATGGACCCTAAAATGTACGGGCAGCCAGTGGAGTGAGGTTAAAATGGGAGAAATGTGCTGGTGTTTACTTGTGCCGGTTAAAGGACGTGCAGCAGCATTTTGCACCATCTGAAGACGGGCGACGGAGGAACCACTGGCCCCCACATAAAGTCCATTACAATAATAATAACAATAATATCTACTAAATCATGACACACGAGATTGTGTTCTTTATTCACACGTACCATCTGGTCTCATCTGTCTTATCTCTTATTTCTCTCTTTTCAGTTTCGGAAGAAGCCATTTTAGCCTCTGCCTTCGCTCGAACGCAGACCCAACGTATATACGTGTTTTGCCTTTTGCCACATCAAGAATTCTCTTTTGGGCAGCTTTTTCTGCTACAGCACAAGTGTCAAACATGCAGTCCGGGGGCCAAAACTGGCCCACCAAAGGGTCCAATCCAGCCTGTGGGATGAATGTGTGAAATGCAAAAATTATACTGAATATATTAACAATCAAGGATGTAAAAATAATTTTAGGTCAATTCAACCAAAATTGGGTCAGACCAGTAAAATACTATCATAATAACCTATAAATAGTGAAAAACACATTTTTTCCTCTTTGTTTTAGTGTAAAAAAAAAAAGTAAAATACACAAAAATGTTTACATTTCGACTAGTCCTTTTACAAAAAATGTGAACAAATATGAACAACCTGAAATGTCTAAAGAGAAGTATGTTGAATTTTACTAATATTCTGCCTGTTATTAAATGTTTGGTGCATTTGTAGATCCACTGTGATCTGTAAGTTGTAATGTATGTGTGTAAATGATAAACTGAGGCAGACTCTTTTTAAAATTACACTTATTTTTCTTTAGAATATTCAGGTTGTTCCTATTTGTTCATGTTATGTTCGTGTACAGTTCGTAGATGTCAACATTTTCATTACAGAATTTGACTTTTTTACTCAAAAACAAAGAATACTTTGGAATACTTTTACATTATTTATGAGTTTTTATCCTGTTATTTATATTATTTTACTTTATATTACTTTACCACTTTAGATCATATTAGGGTATATGTGGCCCCTGAACTAAAATGACTTGGACACGCCTGTGCTACAGTCTTTTTGTGCATCTTATTCTGTGTGAGCAGCTGGGGCTGGAAGTGGTGGTTCACCTTGTTCGGTCATTGAAAGTTCTTTGCAATTCTTGATATCTCTCAAATATAAAAAGCTGCCACTCTGCCGCAGAGGCGCGCAACTCATACGCGGTAACAACGGTAAGTAACTGATGTGGGATGTGGCAATGGATGACCGACAGAAAACTCAGCCAATCATGTTATTCAGTCCAAATAAAATGATTGGTCAGACTTTTATCAGAAATATATGAGAATTAAATATTTTTGAGTTTCTTTTACATTTTAGTTTGCCACATGCTTATTAGGAGCATTTTAAGATTCCAATAGAAAAGTGTACAAATGCCAGATCGTACAGTATACCTTTAAAGACTATTAGTACTTTGGAACAGTCTGGATATCCAACGCAAGCAATGCCAAAATATCCACCGATTTAAACTGTTCTATAAACAGATGGTCTGGTCCCAGTACAAAGATAGAGGGTCCTAATACTTTTGTTACTTTAATATTCCATCTTGTCTGATTTTGTTTGTTCTGTGTTTTTTGCGTGTTTGCTGATTGTTATGTTTTGTTCGATTGCTGTTGTTTACTTTGTCTTATTGTTTACTTTATTGTGTATTCATTTGTGTTGCCTTCAAGGACTTAAGTATGTATGTATGTACTTATTTACTTTTCTGGCTTGTCAATATGGGTGTGTAAGTATGTGTATGTGAAGATGATAAGTGAGGTTAATTACTTACAAAAGATCGAATTGTCTTGATTTTTCATATATTCTGTTGATAGGAAGCTAAAGGATAGACTGTTGTGTGGAGAAGGGGTGGGATTAAATAAATTGTAGTTCCTCCCACTCCTTTTCGAAAGTGCAAATGAAGTCATGTATATATGTAAGTTTTGGGGGGTTTTTTTTGTGTTTTTTGTTCTCTTCCATGACTTCTTAATACCGGTTTTATTTCTAAGGACTAAGTAAGATTACTTTGTCTTGTTGCATATTCGAAATAAACTAAACAAAAAAAACAAAACACTCTTTGAACATTCCACTTGGCATAAATGAAATGATCACCTCCTGTAACTGTATGCAAAGATTTTTGTTGTTGTTTTTGTTGTTAAAACAGGCGTCATTGACATATAGTGCTCCTTCTCATTGTTTTAGGACAGGGGTGTCAAACTCATTTTAGTTCAGGGGCCATATTCAGCTAAATTTGATCTGAAGTGGGCCGAACTAGTAAAATAATAACAGAATAATATATAAATAATGTCAACTCCAAACTTTTCTCTATGTTTTAGAGCAAAAAACGTAAATTTACATTATGAAAAGGTTTACATCTACAAACTATCCTTTCAAAAGATGTGACTAACATGAACAACTGAAAAAATAAGTGTAATTTTAACACTATTTTCTTCAGTTTATCATTTATACATGTTCATTATAACTTGCGGATCACAGTGGTTCTACAAATACACAAAACATTGAGTAACAGGCAGAATATTGTTAAAACTGTTCTTATGTCTCTTAAGACATTTCAGGTTATTCACATTTTTTGCAAAATTATACTTTGTTTTTGTGTAAATACATGAAAATATTTACATTTACAAAGAGAAACATTTGGAGTTGTCATTATTTATATGTTGATATGATAGTATTTTACAGGTCCTGCCCACCTGAGATTGAATTAGTCTGAATGTGGAACCTGAACTAAAAGGATTGTTAATATCTACAGTGTAATTTTTGCATTTCACAAATTCATCCAAAGGACCGTACTGGACCCTTTAATGGGCCGGATTTGGCCCCCGGGCTGCATGTTTGACGCCTGTGTTTTAGGGTTTAACACAATTACCTAACATGTCATGTTATTTCTTCAAAGACCAAAAACACAGGGTTACGTACGACTGCATCCATTCACAGACAACAAACAGACCATGAAAAACATTGTTGCTGTTATATATGCCATAAACAGATACAAACATAATAAACTTTAATAGTACCCAGAGGAAAATTTGATTCTGCAACATAATAATAAAGACAATAATTTACTTGTGTTTTTCACCTTGTCATGCTATTTCACCACCTATTCATCGATTTTAAATATATTTAATAGTGTATTATTATCATGTCTCCTGTCCCTGGAATATCATTATGGAGTTTGTTGCCAGGCTGTTGTTAGGAAGTGATGAATGACAACAGGAGCCTGAGGGTCAAGAAAAGCTGAGCTGGGGTTAGGAGACTGTACAGCAGAGGGCGCTACATGACCAGCTCATCTACTCCCTCACATGGAGCACAACAATAAACCACTGCACAAGTAGTACAATAACAATAACAGTGTTCCTCAATCTGAAGTCATGTTAACCCTCCAGTATCCCGTCCACCAAGGCCCTTACTAAGCACCAAGTGTGCCTTTTTTGCACACTTGTGGAATAACGTCAAAAAATTTTTCATACAGTTTTTTTAAAATTCTTTTACACTTTTTTCTATTTCATCAACTTGAGCCGTAAATAAAAATACCAAATACTCAATAATTGCCACATTTTTTAACCCTTTAAATGCCATGTTGGTAATGTAAACAAACCATTTTATTGGATGCAAAAAACACAAAAAAAAAAACTTATTTTTTTCAATACACTACATAAAAAGTGGGTCACATATTATTTGATTTTTTCATCCTGGCATATGTCAGTGATTAACTCCAACATCAGTTAATTTGCATTATTATTTTAGGCGCTAGGTCAAATGTTCAGAAATACTAGCATCTGTCACCAAGTGTGTATAAAATGCACACCTATAAATCAAACTATTAAATATTATATATTCATTTATTTTTCTGCTCTAATTTGATTTTATTTTTGTAAATCAAAGTCAGCCCTAATCATACATATCAAATGGAAGAAATAATGTGTTTTAGGCACACTTGGGAGACAGATGCTAGTCTTGTAATTTTCTTTTGTTTACAATGTGCAAATTTTAGTTGGTGGCCAGAATTTTAAAGATCATGCAAAAATGAACAACTTTTGAATTCTAACCTTATTTAAATTGTGAAAAATATTATGACGTTTTTTAAAGCGAAGTGCAAAGTGTGCCTAAAAGGCGCACCCAGATACCGGAGGGTTTTCCTCTTTGTTTTAGTGTAAAAAAGTCAAATACACAAAAATGTTTACATTTAGACTAGTCCTTTTACAAAAAATGTGAACAAATATGAACAACCTGAAATGTCTAAAGCAGTGGTTCCCAACCTTTTTTGGCTCGTGACCCCATTTTAACATCACAAATTTCTGGCGATCTCAGACATTCAAAATAAAAACATTTTTTTCCTCAAATTAATTTGTTTTTGATCATGTAATAGTTTGCTATACTATGCGGCAAATAAACGTTAATTTTAGACAACATTTAGGCTATATAACATACATTATTATGGATGGATACTAAACAAACAATAACTCAAACTATGAATTATGAAAGACCTGCAGCATCTTAAACCGACCACAATGAATATTTGACAGATAAACAGAACCACAGTGCTTCAGTTTCAGCTTCAGAGTTTGTCATGTCTTTTATGGATTGTGATTGTGTCTCTCAACTCACCATATATTTTTTATTAGTAAGTTGTTTTTTTTTTTTTTTTTTTTTTTTTGTATCAATTACTAGAAATTTCAGATGACCCCATCTGAATTCCAGGCGACCCCACGTGGGGTCCCGACCCCAAGGTTGAAAAACACTGGTCTAAAGAGAAGTATGTGGAATTTTACTAATATTCTGCCTGTTATTAAATGTTTGGTGCATTTGTAGATCCACTGTGACCTTTAAGTTGTAATGTACATGTGTAAATGATAAACTGAGGCAGAGTATTGTTAAAATTGCACTTATTTTTCTTTAGAATTTTTAGGTTGTTCCTATTTGTTCATGTTATGTTCATGTGCAGTTTGTAGATGTCAACATTTTCATTACAGAATTTGACTTTTTTTTAATTCAAAAACAGAGAATACTTTGGAGTTTACATTATTTATGACCTTTTATCCTGTTATTTATATTATTTTACTAGTCTGGCCCACTTTAGACCCTATTCGGGTGTATGTGGCCCCTGAACTAAAATGAGTTTGACACCCCTGTTGTACTAGGTTCATTGGTTAATGTAAAAAGATGCTCATAGATGTTAATGTGAGAGTGATGGATTGTTCATGTCAGCCCTGCGAAGAACTGATGACACGTCCAGAGTGTACCACGCCTTTGCCAATAGGTGCGGGGCTAGGCTCCAGCACCCCTGCAACTGTAAATAAAGCAGTTCAGAAAATGGATGGATTAATAGAAAGTTTCCATGAGTGCATCTGACATTTTGTTAAATGCCTGGTTCCATGCCTCCACCTTCTGTGAGTCTCACTACTTATCACCTCTGTGGGACATGCAGGCTCATGTTGTGTTTTTCACCATCCCAAAACCACAAACACAACTGGACACCTGTTGAATATGGATTCAACATGTGGAACACCTCACTCGCAGCTACTGTGAAACTACTATGTGTGTTCGAAGGTCAGATGCTAATGCTAACTAGCACACAGTCGATTCCATGACAAATGCCCACAAGACAAATGTACACAACCTTAATGAAAAAAAGAGACAAATGCCCACGATTTGTAGTATGGCATTATTCCAATGGGGTAACTATATGAAGCATGCAAATACTAACCCCTAACCCCAACCCTAGCCCCTAACCCCTAACCCTAACAATGTATATAATTTTGTTACTTTTGTTGCTAATAAAATATTATGAAATAAAGTTGTGTGCATTTGTCTCTTTTTTCATTAAGGTTGTGGGCAATTGTCTTGTGGGCATATGTCTGCGCACCACACAGTCGTTAGCTAAGTAGCTTGCTAACAGCCTCGTAATCTTCATTTTTTCAGTCGATGATTGTGACTGTGTGATGATTACAAAAGAAAAGTGTAAAAATGCCAGATCGTACGGTATAGCTTTCATACTAGAAACAATTAAAATTCTCTAAACAGAACATCACAGGTCTGAAGGAGGTTGTAGCAAAAATCACAGATGATTCCAAATCTGTACATTATCAGTATTTTATAAGAACAAAGCAAACTCCTATAATGACCAAACTTTGGACACACCTTTATTTTTCTACATGGTTTCTATATTTGTAGAGTCTTTACATTTACTTCTTTAGTCATCGGAGCAGGAAACACAGCGGTAAAGTCTCATCCTCAGATGACACAAATCACCATCAGTAGTTTGTGAATTTTATTCCAGAAACAGCTTCAGTTTGTTGTAAAGTCAGAACAAATGTGATGAGCATGTTCGTTTCCTGTAAAACCAACAGTGAAGCGAGCGATTCAAGGATATAAAACTGGGCATGAAGAACATTGAGTTACAGTTACATATTTGTTTTTTATTCTTTTTGTATTCTAGTTTTTGTGGTTACCAGTTCTACATCTGTCTGTGTTAGAGCTGCAGGATACTAGTCTATATTATAAAAGCCAAGTGGCCTCTGTGTGTGTATGTGTGTCTGGGGATTCACACAAAATCCGTACAGAGCTGACTGCTGCAGTTTGGCATACTTATGTATTTTTGGTCAAAGAACAGACTGGCGAAAACGGCAAGTTGGTAGGACCAATATTTTGGGAGATGTTTGTAATTTTGGAATGCAATAGCCTTACAATCCCGTTGCCTTTGGCCAGAACGATTTGGTGGTGACTGCTGGACAAATGCGGTACAGTATGCACAAATACACAACATAAAAACTACCACATCTAGCACCTGTGAATCCCCACAGGTCAACGCACTAGTAACAGTATATTAGACAATTCCAGTGTGTTTATCAGCTTTACATCATTTAATATAAGAGAATACAAGAGTTTTATCAGTTGATGTCAGATATTTCTTGGATGTTCTCAGCTCTGTGGGGATGGATTTCTTCTGTTTCTGTTTCCGTTGCAGCCTATTGAACCCAGTTTTTAATGAAAAGCAAATTCATTTTTACTGACTGCTTGTTCATTCATTCATTCATTTTCTGAACCCCCTTTATCCTCACTAGGGTCACTTGGAGCCTATCCCAGCTACTTTTGGACGAAGGTGGGGTTCACCCTGGACATTTCGCCAGTTCATCACAGGGCTGAACATATAGAGACAAATAATCACTCTCACATTCACACCTATGGACAATTTAGATTAACCAGTTAACCTATCAGTGCATGTCTTTGGATGGTGGGAGGAAGCTGGAGTACCCGGAGAGAACCCACGCAGACACGGGGAGAACATGCAAACTCCACACAGAAAGGTCTCAAACCCAGGACCTTCTTGCTGTGAGGCATGAGTGCTAACCACTGCACCACCGTGTCGCCCACCTGCTTGTATTAACGGAAAATGCAGCCACATTCAGTAACAGAAAACTGACTATGTGAGGAGAATCAGTCAAAACTTTATCACATCAATTAACACTGAAAAATACACCAATTGGAAACATTTCTAGTGGACAAAGAGCAAATGTTTTAGTCAGTGTGAGTGTTTACATCACCATACAACTAACACGTTTATCTTTTTTGCATCCAAGTCTTTCTCTTTGTTCATTTCTATCTGCGACTTCCATCTTGTTTTTCTCTAATTGGTCTGAAGCATCAGCATCAAAGTAAACCCTATGCTTTTCCCTTTTGGTCCCAACCATCTCCTCTCGAAAATATTCCAGGTCATTGTGACTGAGGGGAGTTATATAGAACATTATGTCAACATCGTCATCCTCTAATAACTGGAGCCGGAAAGTAAACATCCTCTAAATCTACAGGTTATTCATGTTTAATCCATCCAGCACTCCTCCAATGACCTATTCAGACATTAGAATCACGTTTCAGGAGCTTCAGTCGTCACTTGGTTCACTGCATGTTTGATGTAAGGCCTAGAAACCATGAAAACAGATTGTTTGGAAAATGTCATATTCTTGCTTTCTTTAATTTTGTGCATAAAATGAGTCTGTAATGTTTCTCTACATACATTTATACGACATGTTAGAGTTGGGTTTACAGCAGAGGTGTCAAACTCCTTTCTTTCAGGGGCCTCATTCAGCTCAATTTGATCTCAAGTGGGCTGGAGCAGTAAAACAATAAAATAATAACCTATAAATAAGGACAACTCCAAATAGTTCTCTTGTTTTAATGCAGAAAAAAATAACAATTTAATGTTATTTTTTACATATTAAAATGTAAAATATTTACATTTATAAATTATTCCAAACAAAAAAGATGTGAATAACCTGAAAAAATTCTTAAGAAAAATAAGTGCAATTTTATTAATATTACGTCTCAGCTTATCATTTATACATGTGCATTATGGATCAGACCTACAAAGGCACAAAACATTTAGTAACAGGCAGAATATTGCTAAATCGCACTTAATTTTCTTCAGACATTCCAGGCTGGTGTTACATATTTGTTCAGGTTATTAACATTGTTAAAGGATAGTTTGTTAACGTAAATATTTGCATTATTTTATTTTATTTTATTTTATTTTATTTTTGCACAAAAACTCCTTCAGACCATACGATGTTCTGTTTGTTGAAAATTAGTTGTTTCTAGTATTAATGGGCTATGACCAAAACAAAAGCACTTTTAACTTTTATTTTTTGCTTTTAATTAAGTATTTTTTTCTACATAAACAGAGGACCAAACATGAATCATCAATACTCAGACTCAATACTCAACTCAACATTCTACTCAAACTATTTGCTTATAAAACATTAAGAGTTCCTAAATTACAGCAGCAAACAGATTACATTTAGAATATTTGTTGAGTGAGAGGAACAACCTGGATTTTGTGATTTAGGCTTTTGTCCCAATTTTCAGAGAGCAAAACCCTCTTTACTCAAAAATCTTCGATACACTGCCCAGACCTAGTTTCTACATTATTTTTCAACATCAGCCATTCCTCATTTATTATTAGTTATTTATTATTGTCAAATATGTTTTCTGTTGTTGTTCATTCAAATTTAGCTGGAGACTTATAATGCTTTGGGCAGGGGAACACCAAAACAGCGGGGGAACTTGGGTATGAACAAAGGCTTATATGGCTCAAAACGTACAACACTGTCAACCAAACAGCAAGTGACCTCGACGCAAAGCAAGCTATTGTTGCTCCAGACTGTCAACTTGGTGCCACCCAGGACCACGACAGAACTTACTTTGGCAAAAAGGTTTCTACCACATACACACCAGTGTCTACAAAGGCTGGTGACGGGAAGGAGTCACCTCATTTCTCAAATCTAGACTAATATATGAAGTCTAGCCACTGCCCACACAAACCAAACTAAACCTTAAGCAGGACCCATTGACCAAGGACGACAGAATAATAGCTGTCCTGCACATGAACAAGCATTTAACCCATGACACCAAACGTATCATATTTGATACATGAGTTTTAAAGCCCTCTACATGATCAGTGTGATATTTTCTTTCTTGAAAAACCTGATGTATACAATTAGATACATGCAGTACACAGATAATCCACCAGGGGGAGGAATTTGTTCACCAGAGGCCTTTCCAGTGACGCTACAAGACTGTCAATAATGAGGAAGGAGGCAGAACTTTGACAATTTTGAAAAGAAATTACCAATTTGTTAGACATGTTTGTGTTATATTATGTTTTTGTTCTTTTAAAATTAATATTTGAGCATTGAGACCTGATGTATCAAATATGAAACAAAACTGAAACTCATCCATGGAAACTGATATTTGAAAAATACATTTTTGGTTGTTCAGAAGGACCAATAAAGGCTCCAGTTTCAAAGAACTGGAATTTTCTGTCAGTGATTTAATGCTGTGGTTTCCAACCTTTTTTGGCTCGTGACCCCATTTTAACATCACAAATTTCTGGCGACCCCAGACATTCAAAACGGAGACATTTTTTTGTTTGCTAAAATTAATTTGATTTTCCTTGGTCAGGATATGTACAGTCAGTCCAGCTTGTATTTACAAGGCTGACAATTAATACTGAACAAACAAGAACTCAAACTATGAATTATGAAAGAGCTGCAGCATCTGAAACCGACCACAATGAACATTTGACAGATAAACAGAACCACAGTGCTTCAGTTTCAGCTTCAGAGTTTGTCATGTCTTTCATGTATTATGATTGTCTCTCTCAACTCACAATATATTTTTTGTTAGTAAGTGTTTTTAAATTTTTATCAATTACTAGAAATTTCAGGTGACCCCATTTGAATTCTAGGCGACCCATGTGGGGTCTCGACCCCAAGGTTGAAAAACACTGATTTAATGGCTCAGGCTTTACAGGGTTAATGGGAAAATGACTGCCCCAGGTCCATCCCAGAGACCTGTCAAAAACTGCACTAAAACAACACTTTGAATCACAAACACTGGACATTTGGCGCGACACCACCTACACCGCACAACACTGACTATTTAAATATGACTTTAAATGAGCCCTTACAAAGGTTTGGGTCGGGAATAGGAGGCACTCTTGCATCACACACACTCTAATAAGTGTTTAAGACGCATTGTCCATACAACTTAAAAGTTTAAAGACTTTTTTCCCAATAAATTAATAAATTTGATTTGATATTAATAATTAACAAGTAACTTTAAATAACATTTAACCCATAAAGACCCAGTGCTACTTTTGTGGCAGTTCCAAAATGAATTTTTCTCAAGTTCTACCTTTTTTATCTGATTCATGGGTGTTTTTAGCCCATTTTTGGGGGTGCTGAAGTACCCCTAAATTGATTCCCGGCACCCCTAAAATAGTTTAACATTGCTGAAAATTTTCCTTTTTCTTGTTTACTTCATGTCCATTCTTAACATGCTAGAAAAATGTCAAAACCATACGCAGTACATGGCTGAAACATAATATTTTAATAACAACAATATAGCACCCCCCCACCTTGTCTCGAAAATGGTTTGATTCTCCCCATCCCTCCCCCCTTTCCTCGATTCAGGTTCTGAGCGCTCCACCTGTGTAGAGCAGTGCACACAGGTGCTACCTTCCAGAGTTGGGACATGGTAGTGGTGGAAGTACTCGGTGTAAACCAGGACATGTGACACATTTATTTACTTCAGCCACGTAATACCAACACATTATTATCATCACCAGTCCCAATTTTTGCTGCATTGAAACATAGATCTCTGTTTATGCTGTTAGGTGGGAGTTAGCTGATGTTTTTTCTGTCTAGGAAATGTTCCATGTGGTTCAGTCAAACTCTGAACTGAACTGAGAGAAGCTGCTGTTGTTTCTGTGCATGTGTTCAGATTAAAGACAAGGACAGACTGACTTTATCTGACTGTGTGTGCGTGTGTGCATGCGCAGACAGCCAGCCTCATCATGAACGTACGATTGTTTTTTTTTTTTTGTTTGTTTTTTTGTTTGTTTTTGTTTTTTTCAAAAAATAAAAAAAGTGCCAGATTCAGGTAAGATTCTAAGATCAACTTGTGTAACCTCATTTTCCACAGCAACCAAATATTCTTTTACAATAATGCAGTCAGTTGGATAAATGTACAAGTGTATATCTCTTATTAGATATAAAACACATTGTTTGGTTGATTGATTGATTATAGTTTTATAGATATTATAAGATTTATTTTCAGCCGATGACGTCACACAGCCCCCCACTTCCTCTAAATCGAGCGGAAATGGTTGCGTTTGTTTATGCGTCGTTAGTGCTGGTTAGTGCCATTAAAAATTTTGTTTGTGCTATTATGGTTATTGAGTTATTAACAATTCTTTGAAAGGTCATTCTGAGGTCACCCAGCCCCCCACTTGCTTCAAAATCAACCGAAATAGTGGTGTTTGTTTGTGCTTCGTTAGTGCAATTAAAATTTTCGTTTGTGCTATTATAGTTATTGAGTTATTAACAATTCTTTTATGGGTCATTCAGAGGTCACCCAGCCTCCCACTTACTCCAAATTTAACCAAAATTTTGGTGTTTGTTTGTGCTTCATTAGTGCTGGTTTGTGCAATTAAAATTGTCATTTGTGCTATTATGGTTTTATAGATATAAGATTTATTTTCAGCCGATGACGTCACACAGCCCCCCACTTCCTCTAAATTGAGTGGAAATGGATGTGCTTGTTTGTGCTTCGTTTGTGCTAGTTAGTGCAGTTAAAATTTTCGTTTGTGCTATTATGGTTTTATAGAGATTACAAGATTTATCTTCAGCTATGATGTCATATAAGCCCCCCACTTCCTCTAAATTGAGTGGAAATGTTTGTGTTGCGTTTGTTTGTGCTAGTTAGTGCTGTTTAAAGTTTCGTTTATGCTGTTATGGTTTTATAGATATTACACTTTTCAGCCGATGACCCGACCCCCCCCACCCCCCGGCGACAAATTCCCCCAAAATGGTCTTTAATGTATTTTTACAGGAGCTACATTTGCACTGGATTCCACATTGTTCTTACTCTGTTCATCACAGCTGTCACGATGGTCTTACCTGATCAGAACCTCTTGATGCCTCTTCCTTGTTTACCTGGTAAAGTTGTCCTGTCAGCAATGTTTGAAATTTCAATGAAAAAGCAATGCAAAGTAAATGTTTTGTTCGGTAGTTTTGTTCCCGAATTATTGTAAATGGAGCATCACGAGACTTCACAATTTTACCACTAGTGGGAGGTGGACAGGTTTGAACCTGAAGTACACCTGTGGAAAAAAAGTAAGTGCTGCAGGAATTTCACATCTAATATTGCACGTTTTAACAAGTTTTAGCTTCTCAGGATAGGATTTACAACCCTCTGCAAAATCTGATTTCTGGCCAATGTAAATCAAATGTTTTAAAACTAAGTTAGCAGAATATTGACTCAAAAATTGCTCACAAAATATTGCTCATGTATTAAAGTAACCCTTTTGACAAATGGAGAGAATTTATTCCAGAAAAGGCTGAGTCTGACAAATTTTCTAAAACTAAAAAAAAAAAAAAAAGAGAATAGACCATTTGAAGCCTGGCACCTGGACTCATGTCATAAATGACCAGATTTGGTAAGCAGTCAAAAGTCATTGCACATACATTTATAAAAGAGCCAAGGGCTATCCATCAATCACAATTACACTGAAGTCAGCAGCTACTGTAAAGAGCGCCATGGTCATCTTGACATAACATGTGAGATAGAGCCAGCAATTAACAGCCCAATGGTGTTCAAATGTTGCATCAACAACGCTGGTGACTCCTGCACACTGGCTGTTCAAAGCGTTTCATGTCTGGAAATATGCTTGTGCAGATTGCCAGAGAAATATGTGAAGGCAGGATGGAACCCCATGTACGGCAGGCAAGAAACTGATGGACTTTGGAGATCCGAACCAAGCCATCGACCTAATTTGGCCACACTACACAAAGCAAAACAAGAGAGAAATGATTAGGAGTTAGGTGACAAAGATCTCATTTTGTCATTGCTGTTGTTAAAATCCAGTGCACCTCATAGTGGGAGCATTAAAGACACTGGACTGCAGTTTTTCTATCACTACTGGAGTCAAACACAAATGCATGTATACAAGACCTTATGACAGAAAACTGACTCAACAGTATGTTCTGATGATGATTTAGAGCTGCAGAGAGAATTCCCTTTGAGTGAATGTCCCTCCACTCTGGTGCTCCAAGGAAACACATCTACTTTGAGGGCAGTCGTTGCTTTCCAGGGAGGCTTGACCCAGGATGCTCTTGGACATTATGTATCTGTGAGATGGATGAAGACCTAGGAAGTGGAGTGAAAACAGCAGCAGAAAAAAGCATCAAAAAACACCAAAATATGCCCATATGCTGTGTTATACACAAAATAGTGATCACTTCATTGCTTCATTTAATTAATTTGCAGTATTATTTTATCCTTTCTTTCTTTTTGGTACAATTCATGCTTGTAAATATCCTCACAAAATCCTTACTTCAGTTCATGGTTCATAATTGGTGTATTCCTGTTTAAAACGCAGCTGTTTTTATGTTTTGTATGTTTTGTTTTGCACATAAAGTCAGTGCTACAAACCTTAGTCACTTTTATTCATGCAGTCATCAACTTCAAATGCATATCTGTATCCCTGGTCCTCCAGATCTACTATCCTGCATGTTTTAGATGTATCCCTCTTCCAACACACCTGATTCAAATGATGAGCATCATCACATGCTGCAGATGCCTGATAATGACTGATTTCATCTTGTTTTATTTATTTTTTTTACAGTATTAAACTTTAAATTGACAGTTTAATCTCATAAATTGAAAAGAAATATTTGTGAAATTACAACAAATGCAGTTGCAAATGTATTTTAACTGTATTTTTCTGTGAAAAAAGAAAAAAAAAAATCTGGTAAAAAATGGAAATTTTATTATTATTCACAGTTACAGTTTTTTTTTCATGTTTTTACTTTTGACAAGTAAAATCACAGTCTATTTTTGTAATTTCATTGATATTTTCCTTTATCTTAAAAATACAGGAAAGATCTGTAAAATAAACAGTGAAAATTCTGTTAAATTACAGATCTTTTTTTTTTTTTTTTACAGTGTACAGACCCGCTGAACGTACAAATGGGTCATATCTGATGGCCATGAAAAGATGACCAACTGCATTTTACACCAATTATTTATGTTTATGCATTTGGCAGACGCTTTCCAAAGCGGATTAGTGGATCAACAGGTATTAAACAGTGTGTGTCTGTAGATGGTTTGTGTTACCATGGCTGTTTAGGTCTTTATGAGTTAATATAACCTCGGAAAAGATAGCAGTTAATATCAGTGCAAGCAGGAGAAATGATTATTAATATCTATCTATCTATCTATCTATCTATCTATCTATCTATCTATCTATCTATCTATCTATCTATCTATCTATCTATCTATCTATCTATCTATCTATCTATCTATCTATCTATCTATCTATCTATCTACTTTTCTTTCTTTCTTTCTTTCTTTCTTTCTTTCTTTCATGTAAACCTGCACGCGCCACCGATCAGGACTCTGTTGTTTTTTTTCTCCCTTCATTTAAACCTGCACGCGCCACTGATCAGGAGTCAGACGCACGCGGTCGCCCCAGCAGACAGGTCAGGGCTCTCGTGATGCCAACTGTCAGAAGTGGGCTGCGGCGCGAGACACATTGAAGTTTGGTCTAACAGATGAGTTAAGGTAAGTCAGCAGGAAAAAGCCCACGTGTCGGTCAGATTAGAATCGGGCCGACACACAGAGGAGAGGAGAGGCGGATCCGCCCGCGAACACTGTCCGTCTCATTGATTTGAAGGCGGATGAGTGCTGACACATCCACGCAGTCAGCGAAGGCACGCGGCTCAGCCACGGCGCAGCTCGAGGCCAGCTGAGGAGCGGCCAAAGTGATGCGTTTGTGGGACAGGGGGCTTCACTGGAAACTTCTGGAGAAAGCGCAAACGGAGCAGGACCGGCTGAAGCAGCGAGGGGGCTGAAGTCAGGGACCGTCTTTGGATAGTAATATGTCCCTTCTCAAACAGCGGGGGAGAGAGCTCGAGCGTTTCGACGGACTGTCGCTTATTTACTGGTATGTAAACAGAGAGAATGACAAGCTAAAGTTTATCCAAACGTAAAGTCATAACATGCAGCTGGATTCACCCGGAGATGTTTTAAATCAGTTTAATCAGATCAATAACACACTGATTATTGATCAATACATTTTGATGTCATAATCAAATACCAGCACAAAAAATCTCATGTGTACCTTATGACGTTCATTCATTCATTTTTAACATTTATCACCTCACCTTCTAGACTAAAGTCAAACATTCTCATTTACCTGCATGTGTAAATTCTGTATATAAACCCTTTCATGTATGAATTATGAGAACAGTTATCAAGATTTTTTTTTTTTTCTGAGTGTTTTTATTCTTCTGTAGGCATGGAAAGAAAACAACAAAAAACAATGTGATTGTTTTTTTCTTGTTTTTTTTTTTTTTATGATCCTATTTTTCACGGAGTTACAAAAACGTCCACCCATCTGCACATCATGCGTTTAATTTTAGAAGCAAAGAAACATTCATTTTACTGATTATACTGTGAGAGAACTATGAAATAAAAACATTTTTAAAGCTGCTAATCTGATGTTTTCTCACATTTTAACATACTCTAATACCAGTTATTAATCACTTCATGGAGATAATATGCAAAGAAACCCCCAACTTTTGTTTAAAATTAGGAATTAGGATTTTTTATTTTTATTTTTTTTTTAACGTTCAAACATGTTACTGCAGATCAGGTTTATCATGAACAGCAAAGTTACAGTACTGGTATGAATTGCAGTGTATGGGGTGATGCATAAGTGTCCACTGTGTTGGCTGAAATGGAACTAAAACAACAAAATCCATGACTATACAAGAGAACACCTTTGAACAGCTGTCCACTGTAGTGACCACTGTGCATGAAAGGGTTAAGAAAAGTATTTTTAAAAATGTAATTATTTTTATTAACTATTCCATTTCAAATGACAAAGGCAGGCGTGTGTGGTTTTATGTGATGCTGCTGCTGGAGATTTGGTCATTTGAGGTGATCCTCTACTGGATTTGTAGTGACACTAGCAAAGTCAAAATGGATTTTCAGTTTTATTTTCACCATATCACAAAACAAGAGCTCTACTAGGATAACTATATCCAAATGGATAAGGTTATTTTAACTGTGGTTTAATGTAGTAACAAGGATTATCTAGTATTTAATAGATATTTAATCTGGCCCGTGACCCTTTAATCAGGCAGCATGAAATTAATTTGATAAACTGTTGTTTTGGTGCTGAAAAATGTTAATTCCAGTGCTGAGATCATTATTCTAGAGACCTTCCTTGCTTAACAGAAATTCAAAATGCAACCTGTTTGCATCTTATCCTTTATTTGTATTATTATTGTGAATGTGTTTCTCCAGTTGTATAGAGCAGATTTAGAAAATAAATAGTATTGTAGAATCACGTTTTGTCTTTCCATTCACTCGGCCAGAAAACAGCTGATTAATGCTGTAAATTGTAAATGAAAAGGTATATATATATATATATATATATATATATATATATATATATATATATATACATACACACACATATATATATATATATATATATATATATATATATATATATATATATGGTATAGTATAGTTATATAATAGTTAATAAACATATTTAACTGTTAGTGCTTGATGCTTATGCTTATTACTGTGTTAACTGATGTTAAAATGTGTTGTATTAATTACTAAATTAATTGCACCTAGCTGAAAGGTTAAGTATAACAGACTAAATCAAAGGTTATATTTATATATTCAGTCTCATTTGAATTACATCATATGCAAACAAGCAACATAATGCATTGACAGCGGGCATATTTGCTGTGAATTTACTTTGTCCTAGTTGACATCCTGTATGCTGTTACACAAATCACAGAGAAAGGTTTATAGAATGAAGGAAAAAAGACATAAATATGCCTACCCAGCAATAGCTGAACAATATTATGGAAACCATTCTTTTAGCTGGAAACTAGTTAAATCCAGTTTAGTGTTAGCTGCCAAATTAAGAGATGGTCATATGTGCATTCAGTGAAATTCCTTTTCAAATGAAAAACATGTACAGATAGATTGTTGGATTGGCAGTGACATTTTTAAAAACTAATGTTATTGGCAGATGTTGGCACAGATTGTCAAAGATAATGACTCAAAAAAAAAAATTAAACAAATACCTCCTAGATTCAGCTTTTTCAGTGATTAATTACAATGAGTGTGATGTGTGAAGTATTCAGATGTATTGTTCTTCTCATGTTTCATTTCTTTATTAATTTCTTTAGTTATTAGTTTCTTTATTTATTGTTCCACTTTCTGTACATTATTTGTGCTTACTAAGAGTAGTAAGCATATTTATACTTCTATTCAACTTTTTTACTTTTTAAAAATTACATTTGTTCCAACTTTCTTCCCATTCAACAGAAAGAGATAGAAGTTTGAGGTTCAAACTACCCCTAATTGAAACTTCATTTAAACTTTAAATAAATCACAACATGTTATACTATTACACTTCTATTTAACTTTTTGATATCTTTTATGCTTTTTAAACTATCACAGTTGAAGTTTTATACTTTCTTCTGACTTTTTCTCAGTTTTTAATGGGAGTCTATGGCATGGAATCTTCAGCACCCACAATGGAGGACATCATCACTGATGCTTTCAGCTGTTAAATTTCCCACTAAAAATCTTACAACATTCACAATTTTCACTTCTACACTAAAACTGTAGATAAATTTATGCTCTTTCACTAAGTATTCTTTTTAAAGCTGTGTGATTCAAGTAGTCCCTTCACCTGTCCCTTTCACTCTAATATTATTACCCCGACCTCTGAAGGGGAGGCAAGGGGTATTGTTTTGGTTTGGTTAGTTTCTTTGTTTGTTAACTTTGTAGCAGCAAAACTATTGGTCGAATTCATACCAAATTGGGTTATAGATTTCCAGTCACCCAGAATAGATGTGATTACATTTTCGGAAAAGTAGGTCAAAGTTAAAATTTCTTTAGAATTTTTAAAATCTTTTTTTTCTCCCATTTACTTATAATGAGCAAAATTTCAAATGTCTATAAAAACATCAATTTTATTTCAATTTAATTCAAACTTGCCACATACAGTACAGGCCAAAAGTTTGGACACACCTTCTCATTCTTTGCATTTTCTTTATTTTCATGACTATTTACATTGTAGATTCTCACTGAAGGCATCAAAACTATGAATGAACACGTGTGGAATTATGTACTTAACAAAAAAGTGTGAAATAACTGAAAACATCTCTTATATTCTAGTTTCTTCAAAGTAGCCACCCTTAGCTCTGATGACTGTTTTGCACACTCTTGCCATTCTCTTGATGAGCTTCCAGAGGTAGTCACCTGAAATGGTTTCCTAACAGTCTTGAAGAAGTTCCCAGAGATGCTTAGCACTTGTTGGCCCTTTTGCCTTCACTCTGCGGTCCAGCTCACCCCAAACCATCTCGATTGGGTCCGGTGACTGTGGAGGCCAGGTCATCTGGCGCAGCACCCCATCACTCTCCTTCTTGGTCAAATATCCCTCACACAGCCTGGAGGTGTGTTTGGGGTCATTGTCCTGTTGAAACATAAATGATGGTCCAACTAAACGCAAACCGGATGGAATGGCATGTCACTTCAGGATGCTGTGGTAGCCATGCTGATTCAGGTTGCCTTCAATCTTGAGTAAATCCCCAACAGCGTCACCAGCAAAGCACCCCCACACCATCACACCTCCCCCTCCATGC
This sequence comes from Sphaeramia orbicularis, assembly GCF_902148855.1. Classification (NCBI taxonomy): domain Eukaryota; kingdom Metazoa; phylum Chordata; class Actinopteri; order Kurtiformes; family Apogonidae; genus Sphaeramia; species Sphaeramia orbicularis. Next base: position 49,992,294 of record NC_043964.1, read on the forward strand.
TTCACGGTGGGAACCAGGCATGTAGCATCCATCCGTTCACCTTTTCTGCGTCGCACAAAGACACGGCGGTTGGATCCAAAGATCTCAAATTTGGACTCATCAGACCAAAGCACAGATTTCCACTGGTCTAATGTCCATTCCTTGGGTTTCTTGGCCCAAATAAATCTCTTGTGTTTGTTGCCTCTCCTGAGCAGTGGTTCCTAGCAGCTATTTGACCATGAAGGCCTGATTCACGCAGTCTCCTCTTAACAGTTGTTGTAGAGATGTGTCTGCTGCTAGAGCTCTGTGTGGTATTCATCTGGTCTCTAATCTGAGCTGCTGTTAATTTGCGATTTCTGAGGCTGGTGACTCAGATGAACTTATCTTCAGCATCAGAGGTGACTCTTGGTCTTCCTTTCCTGGGGCGGTCCTCATGTGAGCCAGTTTCGTTGGAACGCTTGATGGTTTTTGCGACTGCACTTGGGGACACATTCAAAGTTTTTGAAATTTTCTAGACTGACTGACCTTCATTTCTTAAAGTAATGATGGCCACTCGTTTGTCTTTACTTAGCTGATTGGTTCTCGCCATAATATGTATTCTAACAGTTGTCCAATAGGGCTGTCAGCTGTGCATCAACCTGACTTCTGCACAACACAACTGATGGTCCCAACCCCATCAATAAGGCAAGAAATTCCACTAAGTAACCCTGACAAGGCACAGCTATGAAGTGAAAACCATTTCAGGTGACTACCTCTTGATGCTCATCAAGAGAATGCCAAGGGTGTGCAAGGCAGTCATCAGAGCTAAGGGTGGCTACTTTGAAGAAACTAGAATATAAGAGATGTTTTCAGTTATTTCACACTTTTTTGTTAAGTACATAATTCCACATGTGTTCATTCATAGTTTTGATGCCTTCAGTGAGAATCTACAATGGAAATAGTCATGAAAATAAAGAAAATGCGAAGAATGAGAAGGTGTGTCCAAACTTTTGGCCTGTACTGTATATAGAGGCAGTTGATATAATGGCATCAGCACATGTGTAGACATGATGACATCAGCTGGATCAGTGCCAAAATAAGCTACAACAAGTGGTGCCAGGCACAACAAACAGGGGCAGATCTGTTTTGGTGGAGGTCTGCGCTCTCTGAGTGCTTTTCTTATTTTGGCATTGATCCAGCTGATGTCATCATGTCTATACGTGTGCTGATGTCAGTATATCAATTGCCTCTATACATGTGCCAAGTTTGATGTAAATTTAAACAAAATTGATGTTTTTAAAGACATATGAAATTTCACCCATTATATTGAGAAAAAAAAGATTTAACAAAATTCATACAAACTGTGAAATTTGACCTACTTTTCCCAAAATGTAATGACATGTATTCTGGGTCACTGGCAATCTATAAACCCAATTCGGTATAAATTCAACCAACAGTTTTGCTGCTCAAGTGTTAACAACCAAAGAACTAACTGAACCAAAAACAATAACCCTTGCCTCCCCTTCGGGGGGCAGGGGAACTAGTGCGTTGACCCGTGGGGATCCATGGGTTCTAGATGTGGTAGTTTTTGTGTATTCGTGCATGCTGTACTGCATTTGTCCACCAGTCACAGCCAAAGCGTTCTGGCCATAGCAACATGACTGTAAGGCCCTTGTATTACAGAATTACTAATATCTCCCAAAATATTGGTCCTATCAACTTGCTGTTTTCACTAGTCTCTTACTTGACCAAAAATACATAAGTAGGCCAAACTGCAGCAGTCAGCTCTTTCCCAATTTTGTGTGAATCCTCGGACACACATACATGCACACACACAGAGGCCACTTGGCTTTAATAATATAGATACATGTGAGGAGTGGGGTTTGTTGTGCCTGACACCACTTGTTTGGTATCTGATACCTTGGAGCAAAATACTTTGGGTTTTTCTAACTTGCAATGAACAGCTCATTTTTCACTATTTTTGGACAAAAATGTATCAGTGTGTCAAACAGATTCTTCCACATTGGTCAAGAGCTTTTTGTGATGTCTCTTACCCTCTTTCCCCTCAGAAGCCTCTGTATGACTGCTTGTTATGAGGGAAACTCAACAGCTGCTGCCGTTTGTATAGTGACACAGGTGATTCTGATTGGCTGATTGATATAGATATTCAGTTTAGCAGTGATCAAGTGTCTAAAAAGTTTAAAGATAGTTGTTGTCATACCTTCATAATGTGCTTTCAGGATCACAATGTTTTTGAGGAGGGGCAGGGTTGATAGTGGATGATTAATTGGTTATGGTGTCTTTTCAGATCCAAACTTTTTTTTTTAATCTGATAAATGAGCTGTACAAATATACTTTGATAAAACTCATTTAACACAGTTAGGGCTTTTTTTTTTTTTTTTTTTTTTTTTTTTTTTTAAATTGAAATTGGTTTTCTGCAGAATTTAAAATGTAAGAAATGGATCCACTCTTTGTAAAAGCAAACAAACTGAGAGGAGATGTTTGAAATCCCTTGGGAAAGTGGGCCAGTTTGATGGAGGCCAGTTGTTTTGTGCTTGTACTTTTCTTCATGGAGGGAGGAGTCAGTCAGCTAAATGTAGGTGCTGAGTTTACTGTTGAGGCTGGGTCAGCAGGGAGTGCTTAAAGGCAGGCTGAAGGGAGATGATAGAACACTGCTGGGTGCCCCCCATCTCTCAACAGCATCTCTCGCTGACAATTAGAAGCACTTATTAAAGCCTAAACAATGATTCTTTCCTCCAAGAAGTTGCCAGAGCTCTGGGACTACTTTCTGATGTATGTTTCTGGAGCCCTAGAGTTTAATCCTGACTGCAAAGACATAGACCTGGGACTGTTTCCTCTCAGGATGAACCCTACCATAAAGCCCAGGTAGGTGCAGGGACACAGGGACAAACAGGAAAGGAGTAGGGGTTTATTTGGTGATGCTGAATAATCCGCCGTGGCTTTTGGAGGCTGAGGTTTAGGACTCATTCTTAGGAGAGCGTTGGTTTTTGTGCTTGAACACTGGCTTGTTGGAGGTTAAGGTAGTCACATGTCTTATGGAGTATAATTAAGAAATAGTGTGATTAAAAAATCATTTATGGGGTATAAAAAAGATTTTGAGACCTATACATTTTGTAGAGCTGTTGTTTGATAATCACATTTTAGCAGGATGTGTCTTTGATAAGATATTCCAGCTAGAGATGGACAAATTAATCAGTTTGGCCAATTAATCACTGCCAATAGTAGATGATGGAAAACGTAAATTAATGCTCTAAACTGAAAATACTGAAGGAAAATAATATAAATGACAGCAGTCTTGAATTTGTACTGTTTGATGTTCAGTCTTACATGTGTTGATTTGACTTTGAGCTAGGGGTTAAGTTCAAAAGTTACTGGTTTCTCACACAGGGAAAGATCAGTTTATTTCAATCCAGTTCATAATGCTTTCTCATTGTTAAAATTCAGGAAGCAGGAACATGGACGGCAGATATTCCCCAATCCTTCAACTACGAATTAAGTCCAGCTAATGTTGAGCTTGATTTAACCTAGCAAATTTGAACAGTGACTTGGATACTACCCCTGTAGAGGAACAAGGCTGTTGAGTGAAACCTCTTGAACAACCTTCTGAAACCTGTCAGCTCAGAGCAATGCAAAGGGATGACACAAGTGCAGGTGGAGTGACCACTCTCTGCTTCTGTGTAGGTGGATATACAGTAGAACCTTGCAATACAAATTTAATTTTCTTCCATGACCATGCTCATTTTGCAATTTACTTGTTTTAATAATCAGTTTTCCCCATTGAAATTAATTGAAATATAATGAATCCATTCCATCCCCAAAAATCACCCAGAAATCCTTTTTAAGGGTTTTTAAAACAGAAAATGTGCAGTTATGAGGACAATAACAATTACAAAAACAAATAAATTAACTTATTTACCTTTAAAATGAGATAATCTGTGAGCGAGGAAGACAGTAGAGGAAGGTTTTCTTTCTCTCTTCACTGAATTTGTTCTTTCTGGCCTTTCTTTCATCACTGTTCACACTTGCAAGTCGTTTCTTTAAAACCTATCTGGAGAAATCTGCTTTGTTATGTTTTTTTAAATGTTCAGAAAGTGCACCAGACCATTGTTATTAAATAAAGCAGCTGCACAATGTGAACTTAATTTTTTTCAACAAAATCAGAAACCTCTTGCCACTTCTGCCAACACATCTTTTATTTACTCGTAGAGAAAGCCTTCTCAACCACACTGTCCTCGTTTTGGAATTTCATAATCTCCACCGCATTTGAATGCTGGTGCTGGAGGAGTATCTGCTTGTACTGTGGATTTCCTCTCATATTTTGAGACAAAAATGTGCGAGAGCCTCGGCTCATAAACAAGGTTATAATAGGTTGGATTTTTCATTATAGTTTAGTTTTCATTTAGTTTTGACTTTTTTTTCTCTTATTCAGTTAGTTTTAATTAGTTTTTAGAGCAGGTTTGCTAGTTTTTATTAGATTTCATTTTCTTCTAAATGCTTAGTTTTGGTTTAGTTTTAGTATTAGTTTTAGTTTCGTCATATCTTTTGTCTTCCTCGCTGTTGTATTCAAATAAATCCCAAACAGGACTCTGCTGCTTTCTCCCAACTTTAGTCTCCATGTTTCCAGGTAGAGTGGGAACGAGAAGACGACTCTAAATGACATGTGACGAGAATTGATGGACCGTGGAGTGTCGTACGGTGCCGCTAGCTAAAATTGCTCAAGTGAAATAAATCAATTTCATATCAATCCGACATTGACAAAGATGAAAACGAAGGGAATTTTATCCATAATTTTTATCCGTTTTAATTACGTTTGTAAGCACACAATACAGTTTCAGTTAGTTATCGTTTTTTCTTTTAATTATAATTTTTATTTATTTCAGTTAACAAAAATGTTTTTACAATTCTAGTTTTCGTCATTTCGTTAGTTTTCATTAACGATAATAACCTTGCTCATAAAACAAATTTCTCATTCTACGGTGCACTTGTACTGTAAGGTTCCACTGTATGTTGAAGCATTAAAAATACAGCATCAGAACAGTGATAATGAATTAATGACAAAAATGGTTTCTTCTCATCTTGAATCTATGGTCTGAACTAGGCTTAAGTCTAAATAACAATAACATTAACAGCAAAAACAATATTAATAATAACCAGGACTTTCTTAAATTTAACCTCATTAGTCTTACACTTAATTATTGTCTCTTCTTGTATTAAGAGGTCCTTCAAGTTGGGCCGGTTATGCTGTGTAACCTTAAAACAACCATTTACTCCTTACCACTTGAATGTGTCAAGTTAAAAAGTCTAAATCTTAAATTTGAATGATTTTGTATCCCGATAAAACTAACCTGGAGATTGAACTGTTGGAAAATTAATGAGATCTGGCAGAATCTGACTGAAGGACAGGTACACTGAACTGCTCTGATTTAAGGTGGCAACACAAATTTTTTTTTTTTTTCCATTTTCATTTCATGATATTATACTAAAACAGTTGTTAAAGTGTGACTCCACATCATGAAAAAGGAGGGAAAGCTCAAAAAGAAAAATAAAAAGTAAAATAAGACATATCCTAATGAACCAATACTTCAGTCTTTTAGAGCAGGTTGAACTCTGGGTGGGAGGAAAGTGACATTTCCTACGGTGACAACTTTAAGCAAGTATAAAGTCAACTAAATCAAAACAATCTGTACCTGGTAACATGAATTAATATCCCTGACTTGTAGTGTAGTGTACATGGAGAATCATGTGTCATATTACACAGGATGTACAGGAAATGCATAACTAAAATCGCATTCATATGTATTTCATTTTCACTTAATGATTCAAATCATTTTAAGTAGTATCGAAAAATATATGGTTTACAGCTTATGGCTTGCGTAAACTGGACATTATTTGTTCCATTATCATGTATTGATCCTATTGATGGAGCGCCTCAGCTCAGACTAATTGAAATGCCAATACTTTGGATCCTCTAACATACAGTATCATCATTAAAAGCTCACTTTGTTACCTCTTTGTTAAGAATCCAACAGTTCTTTCTGTTGTGGTTGTATACACTCACCACAAATAGAGGTAAACACTTAACTTTTTTATTTTTTTGGCTTTCATCTAACATTATCAGTGATCTGTGTTTACTAGAATGAAATGCATGTGATTGACAGCAGATCAGGGACACAGCAGCCTAAGGGCAAATAAAGGAAGCAGATTAGATTGTGTAATATTTATGTGCCCTGTGGTCATTTGGCAACTTCTTGTTGTGTGAAAATGTAAATTAATGTAGGAAAAATGAAAATGTAGGTGTAGATCAAGTGACATTAAAGCTGCACGAGCTGAAATCAAGAGGAAAATGCAAGAATTTGAGAATGCATAGATGTGTTCTTCAGCTCTCCCCACCTGGAGTAGAGCACTAGAATTGTGTCCATATTATCTGATCAGCTCTCAGTACCTATTACAAATTACCTTTTGTTGTTTGTGTTCTTCACATGGTACTGATGGTACTGTGTTATGATATTGTATTGGGATGAGTAATGATGTATATTTTGTGTTGTTACCATATAAACTGTATGACTCCAGGAAAAATAGCAACTGCTTTGCAAAAGCTATTGGAGTCTAAGGCCTTTGATACTGCTGTGTCAAAGTGAGTCAAGCTGATACTGTCAGATTTTTTGGCACTTCTGCTGCATGAAAGCAGGGACCACCAGGTACCATCAGATACTACTCCTTGTACCACCTTTGCTGAGTTTCCAAAGTAGATGAGCCAAAGTAACTAAACCTGACATCAAGTCACAGAGATCACAGATTGGTCAATCCTCAAGCGATGGTATATCAGTTCCTATGTGTGTTGACATGTTGTGGGGGGTATCAAGCCCAGCCAGTGGGATATCTCTGAAAATGTTGGAGCAAACTGTCAAGTCAGCTCTGTCTTGTTTGGAAGGTTATTTACCTGCAAAGTTGTGCCTGAACAACTATATGTAACAACAACTACTATACTCTATACTCTCTAACAATTATATTCTTGCATTAGAAATGACATTTTATTTTGAGAATTATAACTTAGTTTTAAGCTTTATGCTTCTCCATTGTTGTGTTGCTTGTAACTGAAGATATCACAATTGGTTTACGCTGCACTGGCCAAGATGACCTACCATCCTGAAGTAGTACTATACCTCTGGTGGAAATGAAGCATGCGGCTGGCCAAACAGAGCCAAGTAAATTCCAGTAGAGGTGACCTGAGCTGATACCATCAGTGAAATCACACATGCATGTACACACACACACACACACACACACACACACACACACACACACACACACACACACACACACGTACACACGTACACAGCCGAGGGCTTTGTGCAGGATCTTAGGTGGTTCTAGGACTGTCTTTTAGAATGAGATCTCAGATGTTGTTCCTGGTATCTGCTGGAGCCATCCACCCAGCTTGGGGGTTTCTGCCCCTAGTGCCATGATCACTACTGACACCATTCTTGCCCTCACCCCACATTTTCTCTGTCTTCTCCTTCAGCTCTTGATATTTGTCGAGTTTCTCATATTCCTTCTTCCTGATGTTGCTGTCACTCTTATCAGTCTGTATCTGGTCCCCCATTTGATGTTTGTTCTTGAACTGTCTAAAATAGAGGTAGAGCGATATGGGTTTTTCTAAGGCTGATTTTTTTTTTTTTTTTTTAATTTGGTCAGCTGATGGCTGATGTCTACAGCTGTTTCTTTTTCTTTCTTTTTTTTTTTTTTTTTTTTACAGCACATTGACTGTAAAATACAATTAAAACACTCAGATAATTAAGATTTTTATGCAGCAATGTAAATGAAATTATTAATGCACATACACATAGTACTCTTAACATTTACTGAACTTGAAGTGCTGCCCACACAGGTGCCTGATCAAATGTCTCATAACATTTTTACTATTGATCAAATATCGGCTTTCAAAAAAAAAAATTAAGGCCGATGGCCGATATTGAAAAAAATCAATATATTGGCACAATATATTGGTCAACCAATATATCGGTCTACCTCTAGTCATAAAACCCCTGTGATGTGATTAACCAAACTCTAGATCACTGGGTAGATTTTCTATATACTGAGAACACAGACAGGTGATAGATGCATGCTTTGTGTCCTCTCAGACCTGTTGATAAAACATCATACTGTCACCTTTCTAAAATAATTACCTAAGTAAATTTTATTTTTTGACAAAAAAGATTTTTTTGCCTAAATCATCAAATACTCAGTTTCTAGTTAAGTTTTTTGTGTCTCCTGAAAAATCTGAAAAAATATCAATTATTTTAGGAAGGTGATGATATGGAATTTTTTATCAACAAGCACTGCAGCTTTAATATATTTGTAATGTATCTAGGAACAAACCTTGCAAAAAGCTGGTTGAGGATGAATGTAGTGGAATAAAAAAAAAAGCAAAGGCTGTAACTTTCTTATTTTAAGCAAGATAAGCAACTATCTCATCTGATTTTGAAACTGTCTACTTAAAACCAAAACCACTGCCCTGTCCTAATCCTATCCAATCTACAAGATATACTGTAAAGCGATATAAAGCTGGTTTGAACATTATTTCTGGTACTGGCTGTTCACTTTTGACACCAGTAGTTCTCAATTACCATTGTAAGTGCCTAGAACATTTGGGGTGACCTGATAGCTAAGGGCATATACAGGGTTTGATACCTGTCATTCTTTGCCATCTCTGTCCAATTTTAGATAAAGTCATAAAATGCCTCAACAAATAATCTTAAAAAGTAGTTTCTGAACTGTTTGAACTGTGGGCCATAAATCATATGATGCAAGTGTCAACAGAGATCAGTCAGACAGACAGTGCTCTGCGGAGTATAAAGCTGTTCTTTTCTTTTCCTATCTCTGTCTCTTCTACTTGAGTTTCACATTTTGCATTTGGCTGTGGATGTAAGGGTTATGCAGAGGAAGCAGGCCTTTGAAATATCAAACTGTCACTCTGATTCACCACTAAAACTGACTGTGACAGCAACATGTTAGCATTAGTTTTCTGTCAGGTGATTCAAGGGTTTTTCCAGTTTTCTCTTTATCTTGAGGACGACTAACAATAGCCACTTTTACACAGAGATCCCTGAACAAAGGTGAGATGGTGATCCCACCTTTTTGCCAGAGAGAGGTGAGACAGGCTGGTCTTTTATGCAGTGGACCTGTGTTCCGGAATCAAAGGGGTGGTGATGTAGCGCAGCATATAGTGTGACGTATAGGCTAACTTGCGTGTCGGAAATACTCCAAGCATAGCGGTGTTGCTAACCTCTCTGGAGTTGGCTTGTCTTTCACCATTCCACAAATGTTGGCATGGATTGAATCATCTGCCCAAAATGACAACAGCTCGCGGATCTTGGCATCTCCCCAGTATGACATCTTTCTGGTCACGTTGATATGCTTGTTTACTGTACTGGGTCGCACACACAATTCATCATCATAACGTCACGCCTTGGTTGTGGAACGAGAGGTGTTCTTTTTTATATAGCATTCCAGAATCATGATTCCACCTTTATCACGGCTCTGTGACTACCTCCAGAGGTGTTACAGAGCTGTGACAGAGGTGGGACCAAATGATCCCACCATTTCGTTAACACTGACGTCGTTCCAGAATAAAGGTGAAATATTCCCGGAACAGAAGTGCTGTGATGACTGATCTGCCGACCTGAGAGAGCTGGAGGGAGAATAGGGCCGGGGCAGGTTGGACACATACTGTGAGATGAGACCATGAAGACATTTAAAAACAGAAAAATGTTAAGATCACTGTGAAAGCCAGCTGGGAGCCAAAGAAGTGACACTAAAATTGGAGTCGTGCTCTTGTTTTTTTGCACCAGTTAAAAGCAGAGCAGTTGCATTTTGAAACCCCTTCAGTTGGGCAAGTGACATCTGGCTAAACCCAACATAAAGTTCATTGCAATAATCTAATGCCGCGTTTCCACTACATGGAACCAACTCGACTCGGCTTGACTCGACTCAACTCGGGTACCAGGTCCTATTTCTGGAGACCATTTCCATTACAGCATACTACCAACTTTACCGTACCTGGACGTCATAGCGATGTGGCGCGTTACTTCCGTGTCGTCTGCTCAGAGAGTTGCTGATAAACTCGCTCATTGCGTGTTGTCTCATCAAGTTCATGCTGAATTTTTACATCTGAACCTCCTTGACAAACCATGGTGTAGTTTTGCGGGCTGTCATCATGTGGATTAATGTACCTCTATATTTACTGTAAACTTCTGCATCTGTTTTTTGTAAAATGGCGGATCACAGAGACGACTATGGGGCCATTATTGTAGCAATATTATTTGCAAATGCGTGTGGAGAGTTGAGTGTCCGTATTTCAATCTGTGTGCAGTCGGATTTGCAAATGTGTAAATGAATCTGTAAATGCGTGATGAGATTTGTGTCTGTACAACAATCTGCAAATGTGTAAACCAACTTGTGTGTGTGTAATCAGATTTGAAAAGTCAAAGTATTTTCACTACAAGACCCAGAAATACAGACAAATCATTGGTTACAAGTCAAGCGGCTTCTCGATTGGCTCTCTTTACACACGTGAATTTTGCTACACTTCTGCCGAGAGAGATCCACAAATGCGCAGCGGGATTTGTCTGTAAAACCAGGGTTTGTGTGCCTGGGCTCAGGCTGCCCTGGGCTCAGGCTCACAGGCTCCCTCATTCCGGCTGCGTTCGGCTTTGCTCGTTCTTGTACCTGACATGAGTTTACGTGAGTTGTGCTTGCAAGGTTCACCAACTGCCACTAAAAATCGAAGAAGAAGAAGGAGAAGATTCACCTGGGCAAGGAAAGATGGCTGCAAACGAAGAGACGGGTCAGACGTTTGGGGCTACGAATAATCCATGGGTAAGCGATTTACCCAAGAATGAGCAAAGCCAAACGCAGCCGGAATGAGGGAGCCTGTGAGCCTGAGCCCAGGGCAGCCTGAGCCCAGGCACACAAACCCTGGTTTTACAGACAAATCCCGCTACGCATTTGTGGATCTCTCACGGCAGAAGTGTATCAAAATTCACGTGTGTAAAGAGAGCCAATCGAGAAGCCACTTGACTTGTAACCAGTGATTTGTCTGTATTTCTGGGTCTTGTAGTGAAAGTACTTTGACTTTTCAAATCTGATTACACACACACAAGTTGGCTTACACATTTGCAGATTGTTGTGCAGACACACAAATCTCATCACGCATTTACAGATTCATTTACACATTTGCAAATCCGACTGCACACAGACAGATTGAAATACGGACACTCAACTCTCCACAAGCATTTGCAAATAATATTGCTACAATAATGGCCCAGACGACTGTCTGACCAATCAGTGGTCTGCAGTGTTTACACGTCACGTTTTAGTATCTGGTCCCCAGTCCTGGAACCTCGGCGGAGGCAATACCAAAAAACTAGTTCCGGGAACCAGATTCCAGGACCTTTTTCGTAATGGAAACGCAAAAAGGCCGAGTTGAGTCGAGTCGGGCCAATACCATGGAGTGGAAACGGGGAATAATTGAGTTGTGACAAAAGCATGGATTAAAATCTCAAAGTGATACAGCAAAAAAGTGATTTAGCTTTGGCCAGTCATCACAATTGAAAAAAGCTGGACTTGACCACTGAGCTTATCTGTGCATCGAGTTTAAAATCTCTCTCTAGTCTCAGACCCAGATTTTCTGGTGCAGGTTTCAAACATTTAGTTAAAAAAAGCCTGGTCTCCTTCATCTCTGGAGGAATTATTAGGCCCAACAGCATGACCTCCATCTTCTTTTCATTTAAGTGCAAAAAAATTCATCGAAATTTCTTCAATGCACTCTAGCAGTTCATTGACACAGTATACATTCTCCAGTTTTAAAGGCACATAGATTCGACTGTAACTGGCAGAAAAACAGAAAGAGATGTGATGTTTCCAGAGAAGTGATCCAAGAAGAAGTAACTACAGGGAGAAGAGAAGAGGCCCAAGAACTGAAACCTGAGGCACAATGACAGGCAATCAGTAACTCCATGACAGACATAAACACTTTTCTCTGTTAGGTAGGACCTAAACCAGTCTAACAAAGTTCACTCACGGATGTCAGGAGATAGATGGTTCTGTTAACCCTTATCCACGCCAGTCACAGGAACCAGATGATGGAGGAGGAGCTGAGGAGCGCCACATAATGACACTATGCCAACACGGTGTCTATGAACAAAGTGGCAGGAGAGTGTGCCAACCCAGCTTTCAGCGTCACTAGCTTCCTGCTGCGTTTCTCCCAACGTCTGTGACCTCTGTTTGTGGGCGGAGCCGGAACACAGTAGAGGTAGTGTTGCTATTTTCTGCACTCATTGTATTTTGCCATACATTTACAACCTTGTCTAGAACATCAGTTCCACTATTTGCCAGTGTTTGCCTTTGTGTCTGTGTCTTGACCAGACTGTTTACTGTGAATCTGACCACAGGCTGTGACAGTGGCACTAGGTGTGAGTGGATGCACTCTGACAGTTTATTTACTCGCCCTGTGTCTGGTGGAATTCAGGCCTCTGGTGGCAACAAACATCACTTCAGTTGTACTGTGACAAAGGAAAACTGCGTGCTCTCATTAAGTCACCTAGCTTTAGCTTCTGTCTTCTTATGTGGGACCTGCTGTGGTCATGATGGGCATATGCCCTTTGTTTCTGTTATATCAGTGCATCTGAGAGATTACATACAGGTGCAGAATACATTGTAGCAGAGCAAAACCTTGTTGACTGCTGCTTTCTTTGCTTCATGATTCATTATTATTACGATAAGATTAATGATTTACAGGTGCATCTCAAAAAATTAAAGTACTGTGACAAAGTTCAATATATTTTGTCTGTTTTTTCATAAAGAAGAAATTAAAAATTGTATATTTCATCGACTCATTTCATAGAAACTGAAATGTTTTAGGAATTTTTAAATTTAAACTGTAGTAATTAGTCGAGAGCTAAAAAGAACCCAAAACAAAACATCAAAATGTTAGTGTGATGTTAAATTTGTGTAAAATTGTTATTTACGCAGTATTAATACCAGTGCAGTTCACATTACAACAAGATTGTTGACTCGATAATTGTCCAGAAGAGACTGATTGACATCCTCCTCTAAATGGGAAAGAGTGCTGTGTCAGTGCAGATTGTATGGAAAGTTGACTGGAAGGTGTGGTAGGAAAAGCTACAGAAAGCTGCAGCACTCAAGCGTTCGAAAGAAATTTCTTTCAATATCAGTGGAACTGGGTGACTGGTTAAGAACATAATGCAACAACACAATTAGTGTCTGTAGATTCTATGTAAAAATGGACAGTGCAATGATGTTTCCTCCAGTTGTGTAGTTTGTCCTTACAATGGTCAGAAACCATTTTTTAGAACATCAATTACTAAAGAACGATGATTTGAACTTAAAGCAGCTTGATGAAATCTATATAAAAAAAAAAATCCAAAATCACCTTAAGAAACAAAATCATTGGATGTATTCTCAATTCAGCTGAATTCCCTCAGAGTACCATAAAGGAGGTGAGACTTATGAGCTATGTCCCATCCAACCACCGAGGATATTTGGAATGTTTTAACTTCACAATTGAAGTCTTAAGCCCTTTGAACCTTTTAAATCATATCATTATCATTATCATTGATTCCTTGACCATAAACGTAAATGCAGGATTTGGATTTATGTTACTGTCATCAGTGGTCCCAAATGTAGTTTTGGGGTGTGGATGAAATTAAAATGTCAATATTGACAGTGCTATCATCAGATCAAGTATCAGTGTTCATCTAATAAAGGGGAGTTAACATAAATGTATATCAGCATGATCTAAATATATAACCGCAATAGCTACATGCAATTCTAACAAAATATAAAAGTGCTCTTCCAACGGGGACAAATCCTTTACAATACTGTAGTTTCAGTTAATGGATGTGGATTTTAGAGTTTCTTTAGAGATGTGCCTTATGTAAAATTGTCAAACTGAAATGTAGATTTTGAAGCATGAATAGACCCAATTGTTCAACTGCAGCCCCAAGGGTGACACTATTATGAAATTATGGCAGTTTGTAATAGACCATAATATTCTTGATGGTCAATATGTTAATATTTTTTCCTGTATAGCTGTAAATACACCTGAGCATTTAGGCCAAGTAACCTTTATGTGTGGGATACACTTTACCTTCACACCGTTAACATAATTTCTTTCTTGTTGCATGTCATACACTCCTGATCAAAATTTTAAGACCAGTTGAAAAATTGCATGAATTTACCTTTTGCACTGTTGGATCTCATCTTAAGAAGGTTCTAAGCAGAGTTTCAAAATGCAAAAAGAAGAAATAGGAGTGAGACAAAAAAAATTTTGAGTAAGCAATTTATTGAAAACAGTTAACAATTGTGAGAGGCCTTGCTTATGCAGCTCAACAATCTAACCATGTTCAAAGAGAGAAAGCTTTTTGCCTTTGCCATCAGGAAGTCATGACAGTGTGAATACCTGATAGAAAATGACACTGAACCCACATTTTTGCACAGATGTTGGCTTTTAAAGGCTGTGGTCTAAAACTTTTGATCAGCTGTTGACCAGCCTATTTCAGTTTAATTGTTGTTTTCAGTAAATTGCTTACTCCAAATTTTTTTGGTCTCACTCTCATTTCTTCTTTTTTGCATTTTGAAACTATACTTTGAACCCTCTTAAGATTCTACAGTGCAAAAGGTAAATTCATGCAATTTTTCAACTGGTCTTAAAATTTTGATCAGGAGTGTATGTCATATTCATCTTGTTGGATTTTTTTTATGCAGTTTTTATGTTGTCATGTTACTTTTTTTTTTTACCTTGTGGTCTTATTCTGTCTTTTGCAAATAGTAATAATAATGAAAATGAATAAATATATTATTTATTTATTTATTTGTTTGTTTATTTAAATTTAAATTTATTTTCTTTTGCCTAGCTTTAATTCACTAATGTTAAAAGCAATTATTTCTGGTGGTGATCAGAGCATGACTACATAAAATCACAGTACTGTTCAGATCCTCTTACCCTGTGTCAGATTGGATTAGGATTGTCAGTGAACTCTTACGTTCGCATTCTCTGGGGTTAACGTCTGGGCTTTGAATGGGGCCACTAAGACCTGTGAGATGTGTCCTAAAGCCACTTGTCCCGGTGCTGAGAGGTGAATGTTTGACACACTCTGAGGGGAGCAGTCGGTGGAATATTTTAGACAATTCTGCATCTACTACTTAGAAGATATATTCTGTCCCCTTCTGTTGTGTTGAACAGAGACAGAATATTCTATGTGGTGTTGTATATAAATATTGTGAAACTGACAAGGTACCATGTAAAGACGACTATAGCTGCCAGCAGTGAGTATTGACTTGTATTAAGCCTCTCAATTAGAAGTACTGAATTTAGGAAAAAATACTTGATTTATAAAAATTCAGTTTAGAATCTCTTACATGTTTTATGGCTTTGTTGCTCTTCAGTACCAAATCCAGACTTATTTATTGATTAAAGGCTTGATATAGAATATTTAAAACACTCCTGAGGCTAAAACTTGGAGCCACTTGTTTGCTGAAGGAGTTTGTTGCCCCTTTTACACAGCACTTCTGTTACGGGAATATTTAGCCTTTATTCCGTAATGACGTCTGTGTAAACAAAATGGTGGGATCATTTGGTTCCACCTTTATCACAGCTCTGTAATGCCTCTTGAGGTAGTAACAGAGCTGTGTTAAAGGTGGAATCATGATTCCGGTACGCTATGTAAAAGGAGCACCTCTTGTTCCACAACCAAAGTGTGACATTTTGATGACGTATTACATGTGCAACCCCCTCACCGGGGGGATTTGAAAATGAGCATGGGCAATGTACAGTAAACAAATATATCAACACGACCACAAAGATGAACTGGGGAGACACCGAGATCTGCGAGCTGTTGTCACTTCGGGCAGAGGACTCCATCCATGCTAACATTTGTGGAATGGTGAAAGGTGGCCCGACACTGGAGAGGTTTGCAACACCGCTATCCTTGGGGTATTTCTGAAGTGCAAGTTATACGCCACACTATTGGCTGCTCTGCGTCACCACCCATATTGGGACCTTCTGGGGCGCTGCTAACAACTGTGGGTCCCCTGAAAGCTAAACATTGTGGGCTCTTGCGACAAGAAAGTATCTGTCAGAGCATGGAGGGTGGGGTGCATTCCATAACTGATGTAACTACTGTAATTTTTTTTAGTTACCTGTGGAACGGAGAGGACTGAAAAAACACCATCCAATAATTTTAACCTACCCATTGAAATGATTGAATGGTGATATGTCTATCAAACTCAACATCCATTTGTCCCCCTTGTACCCCTCTTCGTGCCCGAGTCATGCATTCTCAGAGGCTTGGAGCACTTGTACAGGAAACGAAGCTAGAGCCAGAGCTTGGCTAGCTATATTAGCTGGCATACTAAATTAAAATACGGTAGATACATGTACATTAGGAAGATTATGGCAGAAAAGGTGTCAACAACGGGTGAAAATGAAAAACTATTTGAGATGGCTACTGCCAAGACAAAGGCTGCTAAGTTATTAACGCTGTAGCAGTGTTTTACTGGACTAATGTTGCGTTTCGTGGGGACGTGGATATATCGTGAAATAACTCCGTGTTTACGGAGCACTGTTTTTGAAAGTGACACAGAAAAAGATCGAATAGGAAAAGCTGCAGTTTTGTGTAGACATGGCCTGCCTGAGCGCAAGGAATTGTGGTAGCTAGACGTAAACAAACCAGCAAATTTTAGTGGGCTGCTAGCCTGACATCATTCTTACTGCAATCAGCTGTTTATATTAGCCAGAGATTATTTAGAACATGTATCAAAACAAGTGAAAAGTCCAACTTCTAATCTAATATACTGATAAATATAACTTGAAACAAAAATCATATTCATTGTTCAGGTTCATTATTATGATGTCAGGTATTTTCTTACCTGTAAATGAGCCATGTGAAAAAGTTAGTGAAGGTTTCCAAATTACTACTGGACAGTGCTCGTGAACCCTCAGGAACAAGCATTGCACATTCCAGTACTCTGGAGGCATAGCTTTGGGGGGAAGCCTGAAGAAAGGGGTTTGTACTTTTTAATTGTGTATTTTCAAATTGTTGCTTGCTTGAACCGTTTTTCTAGGATCTCCTACCCTACCATTAACTATAGACATAGAAGCAGTGTACAAACCTTATTCATTATTGAACTTTTAATGTTGTATTCCTTCAAACAAACTGGATTTGTCTATATTCTAGTCGTATATTGCTCCTTTCAGAAAAAGACCTTCTTCCAAACAAATTTCCAAACAAAATATACAGTTTGCACCGTTCAGATTAAAATTTATAACTGTGGAATTTTAATGTGTATGTTAATCTACTCAGTGTTGCTCAACTTAGCGCTCAAGTCGGTTGAAGAACCTTTCGGATAAATGTGAGATTACCAAAGAGCCTGGGATTCCTTACGATCAGGGAAGTCATTGTAGACCTGTTTATGCTAAGGTCTGGGTTCAGATCCACATTGATGGATGGAATCACCTCATAGTGGTCCGTGGAACCTTGGCTTGTATTCCTTCAAGCTCATGTCTTAGTGTTTCCCCCATATCTGTCTTTTTACAGTTTGCAGAGTCTCCATGGACATTGTAAGATCAGCTCCATTTTCCTTGTTGGGTCCAATCAATGGAGTAGAATGGCCTTCCAATTTGCCCTTTATTGACTCTTCCTGTCCTCATTCCCACTGGTGACCATTGATTTTCCAGTAATGACTTCATTGGGTTTAATTTTCTCTAGTGGATGCCGAAGCAAAGCGCTGACTGGTTTTGTCCCTGTTGAGTTTTGCTTGATGCAGATCTTCTCTCTTTCTATTGACATATCTTTAATGAGCTGACTACTCCACTGTGTCTGTTTAGCAATGTCAAAGGTGTCCAACACTTGTCCTGCTCTGTGTCTTTGAATATTGAGTCAGGGAATGTTCATGGGCCTTTGGTGTGTGCCCTAACAGCTGTAATTAGCTGAGACAATCTCAGTGCCTTTCATTTGGACTGAAGGCTAAATAAGTCAAGTAAGGCCTTTACTCTAACATTTCAATGTTCTGAATCCTTTCTGGATGTTTCAGCAGAAAGTCTTTAGCTCTTTTGTAGGGATACATACTTTGCATGATAGTTGTCAAATCATAGCTGGTATAAACTATCCCATTGCCTTTGCTGAGGTAAACAGTAGGCAAATTGAACCTTTTCACCGTTGATTTTGGGATTTGCCTGTTGATACTTTGGTTTTCAGAACATCCATATTTGGATTAGAATGCTGAGCTGGCATAAATGTTGACATACATCAAGGGATAGGTGATGAAAAGTTAAAGATGCTGGAGACTGTCGTGACCAATTTTTCATCAAATCTGTGAAACCTCAGTCATAGCCTAAGTATCATGAATCTGTAAGTCTTTCTGTGATTACTCACCTGAATCTCTTGCCTTACGGTGAACAATTTCACAGTGCCATCCACCATAAACAAACCATGTGTTTACAAACGAGCCGGGAGGTAACTTGGGCATCTTCGGAACTTTGTCGCCACGTGCATTTTGGGAAGCAAAGGCTTGCGCATCCACCTGACAGTGGCAGCTGGAACAGACACAATTGGAAACGGCAGGAACTCCCTTCCTTCTATGCCGTTTTCGCATGTTTGTTTCATCCCATGTAATACCATATGTCCGTGCTGCCGCTGCTGCTGTTCGAAATTGTTCACCGTAATGCAAGAGATTCAGGTGAGTAATGACAGAAAGACTTACAGATTTGTGATACTTAGGCTATGACTGAGGTTTTACAGATTTTATGAAAAATTGGTCACGAAAGTCTCCAGCACCTTTAATTAGCATTACATATATAGATTTATTATTTTTATTTTCTTGCAATAGGCCTGGGGGAACATAATATTCCACCACTCCAAAAGAAGACCAGTGCAGAAACCAGTGGTAGTCCAAACCATCTGTTTATTTACAAGAAATCAAAGAATATCTTAAAGGGGTCATAGTTTGCTAAACCTACTTTTATTAGTCTTTGGTGCATTTAATTGTGTATTTGGACCCTAATAGTTGAAAAAGTTTGAATTTGAACCGTCCAGGCACTCTTCATAGTCATTTCGGCAAAAATCGAGTGCATTTCTACAGCCTGTTTAAATTCCTCCTTAATTTGCTACATTTTATAACTAGTTATGTCATGACATTTGCGCATATAAGATCGAGACTTCTGACGAACATTTCTCAGAGTACGCCATAATTGTTTGTCAGCAGCAGTGAAAATATATCCAAACTTTGAGCAGATTACCTAAAATGTTCAGTTGTTGGTTGAACGGGACAGAGCAACACAGTCAACAACCTGGAGGGGGCGGGGCATGAAGTGGCTCTTTTTCATTTAAACGGCCAGCACTCAAAACAACCTTTCACCTGTCATTACTCAAAATGGTGTTGAAGATGGACCTGTGGAGTTTAATTAATGAAGAATTCAGACCCAAGCATACCATTTACAGTTTATGTCGACCACAGAGAAATGTTTTAAAATGCATAATTCCATTTTAAAAGAAAAAAGCAAAATATCACTCCTTTAAGGGGAGGGAAGCCAACACAACAACCAAAACACCATAGAATTAAACCCACTTACCTACCAAAAACAAACAACACAATACCTTACCTACCTAGGCTAAACAAAACAGGAACAAAGTGTCATAAAAATGGCTGCTCACTCTAAACTAAAATTGGACTGCCAAATTTATGTTTATACAAATATTTACAAATGGGTCAACACAAAAATCACACATTGGTCACAGTTGTTTGGATTTGACAAAAGAGGCAAACCCCCGAGCTGTCAGATGTCTCTTCTTTCAAAGCTCATGGCAAAATCAGCAATCATTAAACGCAGCTATTAATCATGTATTCAACCCATACCTGTCTGGAAACAAGTGGACAAAACCACCCGTCAGATTTTCTAAAACTGGAAAACAAGCTAATGATTCCAGAGGGGGAGGGATCTGTTTTTCTCCCAACAACTTGAATTACAATTCACTGAAAGTTGTTATGGAATTTTTTGGCCAGTGATACCAAATTAAATTAAATTAAATGGAATAAAAATTGACCAATCAGTGCCATTTTCTGTGAGAATCATATGTGACTGTCTTTAAAAGGAGGCCACCACCTGTCAACGTCATGCTAAAAGTCATAAGAATTCACTACATACCATTTCCATTTTCTGAACTGCTTAAGGCTAACAGATACAGATGAATAACCATTCACTCTCACTATTACAGGTGACAGTGCCGTTTTGAACACAAATGAGGAATTCAAACTGAATTCTCCTTTTTATTCCCAAATTGAGACAGCTCACTGGGCTTCACTGAGAAGTCAGAAAGTAATCAAGCATCATATTCAACCACTAAAACTATTTATTTCTATTCAGGGATGCAAGAAAATAACTATAATTTGACATATAAAGGAATAATCTTGTGCTTTACTATTTTTGTCAGTTTTTTTATGACTGAAAAAAAAAAAAAAAAAAATTAAGGATAACAATTAGGGCTGCGCAATATTGGAAAAAACTGACATTGCAATTTTTTTTAACCCTGCGATATAGGTTGCGTTATGAAAAAATACTCAGGAGGATATAATAGCTGTGCGTTGCAAACCAACTAGTTGCATTACCTCTCGTTGCGGCAACAGGTGCAAGGCACTGTCAACACAGAACACATGTTTAAATATTATCCTTCTTGTAGCTGAAATAATTCCAGATAACTGATGTTGCTTTTCTTTTTGGCACCAAGTCTTTGTTTTTGGGGATTTTCTCTTGTTCGTTGCCCATTTTTCAAGTTTGTTACCAGCGACTCACTCCATGTGGAGGGGCGTGGTCTGCTTCCACAAACTGATTAAGAACAATTGTGATTGGAGGATCGCTGCTCGTAGTGTGTGTCAGATACCCTTGCAATTAGATGAGAGCATGTTGAGTTCATTTGCCTCCTACATCGCAGGACCTGCAATATGACTATTGCGCACATGTACATTGCAATGACAATGTTCAAACAAGATATTGTGCAGCTCTAATAACAATAGTGATTATTTAGAGTCAAAAAAATCTGCATAAGCATGCTAGATTTCAAAAAATATTCCAAGGCACACTGTAGGATTTGTGTAAAAATAAATGCCTTTATTACTTCGTGGCAATCTTTTAAAATACAGCCAACGTGTTGCGACCTCTGGTCTTCATCAGGGCTTTTATCACTGCCTTGGAATACTTTTTGAAATCTAGCATGCTTATGTGGATTTTTTTGACTCTAAATAGCCAGACACACACACCACAAGTTTCCAAAGAGCACCTGTGGATAATCACCAAGAAGAAGACCCAGCAGCACTTCCACTCTGTTGAATTAGAGAACAATAGTGATTATGTTTTAGCTTTAAAAATATCATTTCATTTAAAGAGATTCTACATAGTGGTGTATTAACCATTACAGAAACATTAAAAAAAATGATGTTGCTATTGCTTTTAATGTAGGGCAGCTGTGGCATAAACCGTACGCTGGTGTGTGGTCTACTAAAATTAACAAAAATAAACATAATATGATAATAAACAAATTAACCTAATGTGGTGGTTGTGTTTGGATGATGGGAGAAAGCCAGAGTACCAGGAGAGAAAGCGTGCAGACATGGGGAGAACACGCAAACTCCACACGGAAAGGCTCCAGCTGGTGAGCACTGGGATTGAATCCAGGGCCTGAGGGGACAGTGCTAACCACAGCACCACCATGCCACTCAGGTCACACATACACACAATTTATACAGTTGGTATGAATGGTTAAATTAGACTTTAAAACCAAAACTGTTTTTTGTAGCTGGCTGTAATATGTTTATTTCTGTTGTAATCTTGGACATTTTATCATGGTCATCTAAGGGAATTGGTTGCTATGTTTTCAGTCCCCTGCTGGAGATCACAGGAAGATGATACTTACCAGCTGTCATAGAGAGGAAGCACTTCACAGTTAGGTCACATTGTAGTAACACTGTGGTTTGTTATCCCTCTGCAAACATATGACTCTTCTGTATATGTGCTGACCTGAAAAGTTTGACCTACACTCTGATCCGCTTATGTGGCAGTTTAAATAAAAAGGTGCAGATACTCTCAGCAAATTAAATAGAGCACATACAATCTCTAATGCAGGTTATCTGTCCTCAGTGACTGTCTGTCCAACCCATGTTAGAACTGTCACTGTTAGACTCCTAATTTTTTCAAATGTTTTCATTTGGGAAATTTTATGTTAGTGTAACACTTGGAAGTTTAGGTGTTACCCAAAAATTAGGAGGTCAAACACAAGCAGGTCACATTCAAATGATCCATGATGTGACAGAATACCACTTGTCAGTCAGTGGGACTTCTGTCACATATGTGGGTCATACATGAATTTTGGGGGTGGTCTATACTTTAGAACTCTCCACTTCAAAAGCCTGCATATTCACAACTAAACTAAACAAATCTACTCGCAAAATTAACACCAGAGCAGTGGTGCATTTTACATCCTTGAAATATGCAAAAGCTGCAAGGGACTAGTTAATATTTTTTAATTAGTGTTTCAGAAGTGGAGGAAGTCTTTTATGTTGTTTTTCCACACTTTGATGAGGAAGGCCAAAGCAGGCACAGGTTGAATTATTTTAGTTTCTCAAGATCACATAGTAATGATCTAATTATAAAAACTGCATCCATAAAGAAACCCTTACAATATCAATGTAATATTCCTGATGCAGCTTAAGAGCTAAATCACCACACAAGGCACCGTATCAAAACTATAATATTACCCATACCAGGGTTTTTTCTGGTTCAACATGAGGACGAGGTGGCGCCAACCTGATGTAAAGCACACCTTTGACTAGCTAAATTTAACTCCATATAATGATCGTGTTTAAGGAATATTAATATATGACTGAAGAAAATTACAATTATGTTTCTTTTTTTAAGTCGTACCTTATTGTGAATTCCAACTCCTTTCCTCTGGACGGAGGTTCTTAGTCCCAAGGTGCAGGACACAGTGTTATAAAAACAGCTTTGTTCCTGTTGCCGTCACTGAGCTCAATAAGAAATAGTGACATTGCACTTTATTTATTTATCTTAGTTATTTATTCTATTTCTTTGCTCTATTTTTTATTATTGTGACTTCAAATTTCTAAATTTTATGTTCTTATCCTGTTTTTTTAAATCCCAGACTGTTTTTATCTTCTCTGGGTTTTTATTGAGTTTTATTGCATCTTGTTTTTATTTATTTGATCTTATTTATTTATTTTATTCTTTTACTTATCCATGCTGCTATACTGATGAATGGTGGAACACTGGGCACTTTTTGTCCTGTCTTTTTGTCCTGTCTGTAAACTCGATCAAGTACCTGTCTAACATGTTCAAAGTATGTCTTGCTGTAATGCCAAAGCAATCACCTTGACTGCAAAACAAATCTACCCACGGGTACAAATAAAGTAACCTTGAACCTTGAACCTTGAACCTAGCACTGTAAAAAAAAAACAAAAAAAACGATGGATGGATGGATGGATAAAAATGAGATTTTATTCATCCCACACTGGGGAAATTCACAGTTCAAGGGAGCAACACAATAAAGTGCATGAAAAAATGTCCATGCATATAGATAATGGAAAAGACGAACTAGAAAAAATTTTTTGGGAGAAAACACAAGAGGGCAGACGTACAAAATTGACTGGCAAAAAGGGTAATCAGAAACAGTCAGGTTAGATCAGTGTTTTTCAACCTTAGGGTATGACCCCAGGTGGGGACACCTGGAATTGAAATGGGGTCGCCTGAAATTTCTAGTAATTGATTAAAAAAAAAAAAAAATTCTAATAAAAAATATTTTTTAATGATTCTATGTATGTATGTATGTATGTATGTATGTAACTCTGAAGCACTGTGGTACTGTTTATCTTTCAAATGTTTATTGTGGTCAGTTTAAGATGCTGCAGCTCTTTCATAATTCATACTTTGAGTCATTGTTTGTTCAGTATTAATTGTCAGCCTTGAAAATACAATCTGGACTGACTGAACAAATTAATTTTAGTGAAAAAAAAAAGTCTCTGTTTTGAATGTCTGGGGTCGCCAGAAAATTGTGATGTTAAAATGGAGTCACGAGCCAAAAAAGGTTGGGAACCACTGGGTTAAATTAAGGATACCCTCACAAGAAACATGGGATAAACACTGAACGCTCACAGGAAAACCGATGAGACACACTGGCCATGACAGACAACAATAGAACGGTTTAGATACATGCAAAAAGGGGAGGGAAGGGGTGAGACACGACCCAGGTGAAGGAAGTGCAGGTAAGGCTTTGAAATAAAAGAGGAAAGACAAACACTAAACACAGACTATTTACCAAAGGGGACACTGACAGTTATTTCCAGTTGATTGGTATTTAACCCTTAAAGACCCAGTGCTACTTTTGTCACTATTCTATTTTTAACCTTTCTTAAGTGATTTCTCACTATTTATTCTAATATTATGCTCTGTGTTTTGCATTTTTAATTAAAATCAGGTATTTTCACTGATCATGTAGCTGTTCATAAAAGTTCAGATTAAAGTTGAGGGTTATTATATCAGAAACAGAGAAAACTGAAGAAAATGTGACTTTTTCAGTGAAATAGATCATTAACTGAACCTAAACCAAATGTCTCCATCCACTGTCATTGCTCCAACTCCATGGGTTTTACTGGTGAATCAATGTTGTAGAAGATGACGGTGTTTCTATGGTTAACTACAGAGCCTCTGAACGTCCAAATGGGTCATATCTGATGACCATGAAAAGATGACAAACTGCATTTTACACCAATTATTTACATGTATTCACAGGATTAGTGGATCAACAGATATTTAACTTTTTACAGTACAGGCCAAAAGTTTGGACACACCTTCTCATTCTTTGCATTTTCTTTATTTTCATGACTATTTACATTGTAGATTCTCACTGAAGGCATCAAAACTATGAATGAACACATGTGGAATTATGTACTTAACAAAAAAGTGTGAAATAACTGAAAACATCTCTTATATTCTAGTTTCTTCAAAGTAGCCACCCTTAGCTCTGATGACTGCCTTGCACACCCTTGGCATTCTCTTGATGAGCTTCCAGAGGTAGTCACCTGAAATGGTTTTCACTTCATAGCTGTGCCTTGTCAGGGTTACTTAGTGGAATTTCTTGCCTTATTGATGGGGTTGGGACCATCAGTTGTGTTGTGCAGAAGTCAGGTTGATGCACAGCTGACAGCCCTATTGGACAACTGTTAGAATGCATATTATGGCGAGAACCAATCAGCTAAGTAAAGACAAACGAGTGGCCATCATTACTTTAAGAAATGAAGGTCAGTCAGTCTAGAAAATTTCAAAAACTTTGAATGTGTCCCCAAGTGCAGTCGCAAAAACCATCAAGCGCTCCAACGAAACTGGCTCACATGAGGACCGCCCCAGGAAAGGAAGACCAAGAGTCACCTCTGATGCTGAAGATAAGTTCATCTGAGTCACCAGCCTCAGAAATCGCAAATTAACAGCAGCTCAGATTAGAGACCAGATGAATACCACACAGAGCTCTAGCAGCAGACACATCTCTACAACAACTGTTAAGAGGAGACTGCGTGAATCAGGCCTTCATGGTCAAACAGCTGCTAGGAAACCACTGCTAAGGAGAGGCAACAAACAGAAGAGATTTATTTGGGCCAAGAAACCCAAGGAATGGACATTAGACCAGTGGAAATCTGTGCTTTGGTCTGATGAGTCCAAATTTGAGATCTTTGGATCCAACCGCCGTGTCTTTGTGCGACACAGAAAAGGTGAACGGATGGATGCTACATGCCTGGTTCCCACTGTGAAGCATGGAGGAGGAGGTGTGATGGTGTGGGGGTGCTTTGCTGGTGACGCTGTTGGGGATTTATTCAAGATTGAAGGCAACCTGAATCAGCATGGCTACCACAGCATCCTGAAGTGACATGCCATTCCATCCGGTTTGCGTTTAGTTGGACCATCATTTATGTTTCAACAGGACAATGACCCCAAACACACCTCCAGGCTGTGTGAGGGATATTTGACCAAGAAGGAGAGTGATGGAGGGCTGCGCCAGATGACCTGGCCTCCACAGTCACCGGACCTGAACCCAATCGAGATGGTTTGGGGTGAGCTGGACCGCAGAGTGAAGGCAAAAGGGCCAACAAGTGCTAAGCATCTCTGGGAACTTCTTCAAGACTGTTGGGAAACCATTTCAGGTGACTACCTCTGGAAGCTCATCAAGAGAATGCCAAGAGTGTGCAAAGCAGTCATCAGAGCTAAGGGTGGCTACTTTGAAGAAACTAGAATATAAGAGATGTTTTCAGTTATTTCACACTTTTTTGTTAAGTACATAATTCCACATGTGTTCATTCATAGTTTTGATGCCTTCAGTGAGAATCTACAATGTAAATAGTCATGAAAATAAAGAAAATGCAAAGAATGAGAAGGTGTGTCCAAACTTTTGGCCTGTACTGTATATCGGTAAATAATTTTGGTCGCTTGTGAATGTTGGGGTCTTTATGGGTTAATGACATTTTATGGACATTTTTAACAAAACGTGAACCCAGTTTCATTTTAATCTAACCTCGTATCTCTGCTACTTCTAAAAGAGGAACTACATGAAGCTTCAATTCAGTGGCTTTAAAGCACATCTTCAGTAGAACCTGATGGATTTACCTGTTTTAGAAAATTGTCATCATCTGTCCATTGCAGAAGTTTACAAACTCAAATTGTTATTTGTTTTCTTTAGAGCAAGGATTACTTTGATCTTTGAGAAAACGACAAAAATGATAACGCATGCTGACGAACAATTCCTTGAAATATCTTGATTATCCTTGTTGAAACTGTAAATTTAGATTTAGAGGTGCAGACAGACATACAGATATTTTATTTTATCATAATACCCTTGTGACCTATCCAAAAATATAATTATTTTTATCTCACAGAAAGTCTGCAGGGTATCAAAAAGTATTATTTTTGTTTTGCTAAGGTCTGCAAGAAGCCACTTTAGTGAGCTGTCAAACGATGCTGACCTTCAGCAGATGGCGTTTAAGACCCACTCTACCACACTGATCTACTGGATTTGAACGTGCAGACTCCCATCGTCTGCCACAGAGGGCAGCCTTAAACCAGAAATATTTAACAGAATTAACCTACCTCTTTATTTCTGGATTTATTTCTTTGTGATGCTTTGTATCACGCAAGGACATACACATATATTGTGTGTGTGACTGTGATTGGGTCTGGCCCTGTTTGATTTCTCAGTGTGGATTGGATAATCCCATAATCTGATAACGACCCACTGTGCAGATTTAGTGATTAAAGTTCTGAGGCAAATGTGTGTTGCCATGGCTACCGAAATAAAAGAAGAGAATTCATCTGCATATGGTGTAAAGTGTGTTTTTGTGGATGTGGATGTGGGAAGGCATGTAAGCTCTTAATGCAAATGTGCAACACTTGGATTAATACAATATATTTACAGTATGTGAGACGGCAGAAAGCATTTTTACATGCTGATCCGAGCAATTATTTAAAGGATCATACACTGATTTTATTTGTTTCAAGTAGGATTTTAGTCACTGCGTGTGGAAAGATGGACAAGTGGATCTTTTCTTTTCTTTTCTTTTCTTTTCTTTTCTTTTCTTTTCTTTTCTTTTCTTTTCTTTTCTTTTCTTTTCTTTTCTAACTACATTATGGTGGGGGCACCATAATGAATAGATGTGTTCTCATGACAATTTGCTGAATTGCTTTGACACTTTTTGGAGCTTTCTGGACAATAATATTATATTTATCATTATTATGATTTTTTTAATCTCACAATAACATATAATAAGTTATTTAAAACTGAAACACAAAATGTCTTCTTTTCTTACCAAATTTTATTCATGTATATTTTGATGATTGATAAATCAGTCCTAATGATTTGAATGAATGAAAGATTTATTTATTCTTATAATGGAACAGTTCCTATTAATGAACATTTACATGTAAATACGAGAGATTATAGCCATACAGCTAATTTCCATCTGAAGTCCCATTGGCAGGTAGAAGAAAAAAAGCAAACACCCCTCCTGAACAAGCAGCTTACAGATAACATAATACCATAACTGAAGTAAGATATACAAAAAGAAAAACAGCATTTGATGTTTATTGTGATAATTGCCAATAATAACTGACATGAAGATTTGCAAACATGTCACCCAGCAGTAGATTAAACTCCTGAGGGTGTGTCCAACTGTACTCAGACCTAAGAACAGAACAATTACACTGTGATACAATTCCAACTCAAAGTAGTATCACTGATGTAATGTTAGCTTACATTTTGTGTGTGTGTGTGTGTGTGTGTGTGTGTGTGTGTGTGTATGAGAGAATGTTTTCCTTCCTTTGTTTTCCTTATTTTGTAAAAAAAAAAAAAAAAATATTTCTTATTTTGTTAACAAACTTATTGATTTGTTTAAACAACTACCTGTTGTGAAATTAGACCTCATGTACTTGTGTAATTCTTCTGAAGTCTCAAGTCACTTTTTATGTCATTATTTATTCTGCAGACAAAAATGACATGATACATAAATTCAGTAATTTACAGCAGACTTAAACCAAACATTTGATTGCAGACAGATACTGAAGTACAACTATACAGTAGATGGACCGATATAGACTAGCCATGGTGTTATTAATGCCACACACCCATACTCTGTGAATAAACAAGTGTCGACTGAGTAGAAGTGTTATTTTTAGTGAAGTTTTTTTTTTTTAAAGAGTACAGTCTGTATGATTCCTGACAAGTAGATTATATCAGAGACTTTTACTTGAGTGAAGAAGTTATGCTGTTGCTAATACTTTAAAACAAATGCCTGCACTTTTACTATGAGAAATGTGAGTTGGAATATTTTTTAATCTTCACTGCTTTTACCATAAAAGACAATTGAACCATTTGGTAGAGTATGTTTTTTGGAAATTACTTGACCCTAAGAGTGTTTTTGTGGCATCAAATTACATAATTGTACTCAGAAATTTTTACCCAACAGGGTCATTCATATCCACCTGTTTCATTGGTGACTTCTGGTATAAGTCAGTTTACTGGAAAGGCAAACCATTTAAAGGTGCAGTGATGTCTAGTGAATTTTGTGTGACACAAAACACTTTTTAGTGAGGTATAGTAACTCAAATGTTCAATGAAACCTCCACAATACTACATTAGTTTATAAGTTTGGAACAGGTACTGTTGTTTTCAAGGCAGGATTTTTACTCATTAATTATTTGAATGAATGTTTGTTTTCTACACAGCCTTCCAATATTACAGATACATCCAGACCCTGGCAATCCAAAACCAACAACTAGCAAGCTCAACATTGTCAGTGATTTTGGCAGCTTTCTGCTTTTTGGTTCAGGTTTAAAGCACCCTTCAATTTTTCAAAGCATCTTGTAAAGGTGCTTTGAAGAACCGCTAAGCTTCTCAAGGTATTAAATTAAAAAATGTGGGATTTCATATATTATGTAATCCAGCGGCTGATCAAAGTCACCCAAATCAAAGGCTTCATGAGAATTTTGGGGGCTAAGCCCAAACATTAGATTACCATTTGAAAAACATACAAACAAACCAAACAGTTGCCCCTCAGAGAGTGTGTTGGTGAATGTGAAGTTTAGAATCTGGAACATCCCAGTGAAAGATGAAATGAAAAGCAGTGATAAACTGGCCCGTATGCTGCTCACTGTATTTGTACTCACAGACCATCACTGACTTTGGATTGAATGAGTCTTTGTTCCTTCAGAAGAGTTGGACCTTCAGATCTTAATGAGTCAAAAATACTTCATTTTCAACAGTAATTATTGTTCGTCTGTAAAAGTCAGCCCTACAATAAACATGTCCAAGTTGTGCCCTGCCTTTGCCTGTTAGTGGACAGTATGGGAAATTAGTTGCTACTGTAGCCAGTTGCATTAAAACAGAATACTATATGTCTTTTCTCTCTATACCTGAACCATGCAGATCAGGGCTATACATACTGTGTGTGTGTGTGTGTGTTTGTGTGTGTGTGTGTGTGTGTGTGTGTGTGTGTGTGTGTGTGTAGTCCTTGAATGGAATTGTGGGTCACATAATTCTTAGAAAAGTCAAAACCCTACATGAAGCTAAAAGAGATAGTGGTATTGAGCCTCTACGGCATCAGTAACATTGCTGGGGGATTTTAAAGAACTTTGTCTTATGACTTAGAGTACAACTGTAGGGTTTAAGTGTGTAGTTTGCCAAGTGATTCTGTTGTTGCACATCTGTTATTCTGTCCTTGTGCTGTTATTTCAAAGGAGTCTTACACCAGCAAGATGATGAAATGTGCAACTTGGTACAACTTGTTAGTCAACAAGACTTAAACACATTCTAGCGGTTTCTTTTTTCCTTTCCATTTGTCATCCACTGCTTCACTGACTCGTGTCCTTG
Source organism: Sphaeramia orbicularis (assembly GCF_902148855.1). Taxonomy (NCBI): domain Eukaryota; kingdom Metazoa; phylum Chordata; class Actinopteri; order Kurtiformes; family Apogonidae; genus Sphaeramia; species Sphaeramia orbicularis. The sequence goes on from NC_043964.1 coordinate 50,022,764, forward strand.
TTTGCGTACTCATAGGGATGTTCAGCTCTCCTGTATGTGACCTAACAGGCCTGCAATAAAGTGAGGGGACTGACAGAAGTTGGCCACTGCATAGGGAAGTGTTATCCCTGCTTACATACATGCTCCCAAAGCCAGTCTCTGGAGTCACTACAAGTTCTCAGGGTTAGGTAACAGGCTGGACCACCTCCAGAGACATCTATTCTGAACAACTGGAGAAATGGCAGAAACCTTGGCTGGCTTTTAAGGGAAACATGAGTGTGTAGATGGATACAGTGCTGAAACAAACTGAACAGGAGTACTGCTACAGTACTGGAAAGACGGAATTAGATTAATGAGAAAACATGAATATAACAGAGCTGGTTTGGCATAACCTATGAGTAGAGATGAAATCAGGAAAAAACTCAACAAAGGGTCTTGGGACATGCATCTTAATGAGGTTAGTGGCCCACTGCAATTGCTCTTCTGATTCATCAATATGAGATGTAGAAGATGAGCTGGATTTTTCAAGATGTCCTCCACCATAGTCCTCAGTGTGTCCAGCTTCTGTCCAAAAACGGAACCAGTTTTTTTTTCCCCACCAGTTTATTCAGTCTTTTTGCATCTCTCTGTCTGATGCTACTCTCCCAGCCGATGACTGCATAGAAGAGAGGATTGGCTACAACCAGTTTGTAAAATGTGTAGCATGTTGGGACAGATGTCAAAGGACCTGAGTCTCCTGTGTTCAGGGACCAGTCCATTTAGTCAAGATGCACACCAAGATATTTGTATGTTGGCACAACTGCATTGTCCACCCCATAAATTTTCACTGACTGAAGAGGGGGTATAGACTTTGTGAAATGCACCACCTTTTCTTTGGTCTTAGAGGTGTTCAGTAGGGGTCAATATTTGTGATTCCAGTCATAGAAGGCTTTGGTCAGGTTCCTGTACTCCTCTTCCTGTCCATTTGTGATACACGTCACATTAGCTGTGTCATCAGAATATTTTTTGATGTGACAAGACTCAGAGTTGTACTTAAAGTCCACTGTGTACAATGTGAACAGGAACGGAGCCAAAACATTATATTTTATAACATTATTATCTCAGATACACAGTTCCCCAACCTGACGAGTTGTGGTCTTCCTGTCAGGTACTCTGTAATCCAGGAAACAAAGGAAGGATCCATTCCCTTGGAGCTTGTGTCTGTGTATGGAGGAATGGACTGTGTTGAAGGCATTTGAAAAATCCAAGAACTTTATCCTCAAATAACCATCAGACTCATCTGGGTGAGAGTTAGCTCAGAGTAGCATGTAGGGGACAACATCATCCACTCTAATGTGTTCTTTGTATGCAAACTCCAGGGCATCCTGTGCATGTTTGACATGAGATCTTAGAAGATGCCTAAGAATCCACTCTAGGTCTTCATGATGTGTGACATTAGAGCCACTGGTCTGTTGTCATTTGGCTCAGCTGGATGACCTACTTTTATAGTACTGGTATAATACATGATGTTTTCCACAGAGCTGGAACTCTCCCCAACTGTAGGCTCAGGTTGAAGATCTTTTGGAGAGGTTCACCAGTTGGTAGTACAGTCCTTAAGAAGCTTTAAACACACACCATCCAGGCCAGCTGCTTTCTCAGAACATAGTTTCTGCAGTTCCCTCTGCATCCTTGCTATTGTGACAGACAGTGGAGTGGGGTCCTGGGGTAGTAGTAGAGCTGCAACCAATTAATCGACTAGGTGCTTGAAGTCAATGCAAAAAGTCCCGATTCGATTAATCGACTTGAATTGATTGAAGGGAGATATTCTATTGCAGTTTTCCTGAATTGAAGCTTCTTTGTGCATCACAATAAGCATCCGTGTGAAACGCAACAGTGGAACCAATGTTTAACAGCAGCGAAATGAACGAAACAAAGCTTTAATTCAGGAGAATTGTTGTTGAATGATTTTTTTTTTATCACGTTGAGTCGATTAATCGGTTGCAGCTCTGGGTAGTAGTAGATGTAGGTGCTGTGGTGGGGATGGACACTTTGTTGTTGGAATTGGTGGAGGAGGACATTAAGATCTGAAGTGTGAGGAGCAACAGTATAAGGATGGAGTAGCTGCTGAGGTAGCAGGAGACTCAACGGGTGTAGCTATGCCCAGTTGAAGAACTGGTTGAATTCATTGACTCCACATCACCCACTGCCTGGACTTTCTTTGTCTTGGAGTCAGTGATGGTATTAAGTCCCCTCCACACTTCTGTGATATTGAACTGCAGCTTCCATTCGATTTTGTTCTTGTGGTCCTTCTTTGCTCATTTCAGTCTTCTCTTCAGCCTTTGTTGCACTTGCTTGAATCTTTCTTGATCACCATTTTTAAATGCATATTTTTTTCTGGTTAGTGATTGTTTTAGTGTTGGTGGTGGTCCAGGGTTTTTTTTTGTTGTTTTTTTTTACAGCATACAGTCTTTGTAGGAATGATATTGTTGCTGCAGAAGTTTGATGCAATCAGTAATAGATTCAGTCATTCTGTCAATATCTGTACTGTTCTGTTCTCTTCCTAGCAATACATTCCAATCAGTTCTTTCAAAGTAGTTTCTTAGAGCATCAGTCAGCTCAGGTGTCCATTTCATAACAGATCAGGAAGTTCCAGGTAGATTGAGGATACAGCAGATTGAAGGTCTTGTTTGTTAAAGAAACACAGACAGTGATGCTCCATCCACATGAATGTGGATGTTCATCAAATGGATCAGAATCTGAATCAAAAAAAGTTTTATTATCTGTTGTGGCAGAAAATCATCTTAGACGTTGCTCATACAACAAACAAACACAACACAAAAACACAAAATTCCTAAAAACCTAGTGAGATAAAAGAATACTGAAACATAAATCATTTATACAGAGTTCAAGTAAAACTCTAAAATGTGCAACATGGTAAAGTGCGTGTGCTGGAGATCATTTATGAGCTATGGTTTGTTTAAAATATTTATGACAGAGGGGATAAAAGAATTGCAGTAAGTGTTCTATTTGGACGGGGAGTTTATAGTGGTGACCTGATGGTATAACCTGGAAGGACTTGTGCAGTGGGTGAGTGGGATCTGCTGTGATGAGGCTGGCTTTCCTTGTGACTGCTTGGGTATGGAGTTCTGATAATGGAGCCTGGGTTTTGCCAGTTATTTTATTTGCTTGATTCATGAACCAGGAAAGCTTTGATTTATTCTTGATAGAGATGGAGCTGTACCAGGATGTGATGTTGAAAGTGAGGACCGATCCAATGAGTGACTTGTTAACAGCTGTTAAAATGTCCCTCCTAACAGCAAAGCTCCTAAGCTTCCTCAGCAGGAACAAGTGTCGTTGTGCCTTCTTATAGACAGAGTCAGTGTGCTGGGAGAAGGACAGCAGGTTATCCACCATTGTGCCCAGGTACTTGAATGCCTCTGCCTGCTCCACTGCCTGTCCCTGCAGTTTCAGGGGCTCAAAAAGAAGGTGGGTAAGATCAGGTGCTCACCTTCCTGCACAGCATACCTCCTTTGTCTTGGAGATGTTGAGTTCCAAGGAGCTCTCCTTAATGTAGGACATCAGGGTGTCCACCTGCTGGGTGGTATGCAGACAGAGTACCCATTCTTCATGGCCACCAAGGCCATGTAATTTGCATACTTAAAAAAGGACATGCTATTTGTGCAGATGGAGAATAAAATGGGGGCTAAAACAGCCCTGAGGGAATCCAGTGTTTAAAATCATGTTTCTGGATTTAAAACCATTGACCACCACATGCTGAGGAAGTCCTGTAGGAAGTCCTCTATCCATAATATGGGTATGTTTTGATATGTTTCTCGATGTTTGTCACGTTCTGTCATACACAAATTGATGTTTTAGGTCACGTGCAAAGTGAAAAGTAGTGTAAAGTCAGAGTTTGTTACCCTAAACTGAAGGAAACTGGGTGTTTGATTCCACAAAGTGAAGTTTGAGTCAGTGTTTGATAACACTGGTGTTCTAGAGGAGACAGCGCAGACCTCCGCCAAGGCAGATCAGTGCCCCCACCCCTGATCACCACCAAAATGTAATCATTTGTTCTTTGTGCCAGTATCAACATTTCCTGAAATTTTCATCCAAATCCAGGGCACTGATCTGCCTTGGCGGAGGCCTGCACTCTCCGAGTGCTTCTAGTTATTACTGACTTTCTTCTCCTCAAAAAACTTTCCTCTTCTTCGTGGTATTTGTCCAGTATGGCTAATTAAGAGTGGCGCCCCCTGGTGGATTAATTGAGGATCGCTCATTCCAACACAATAAATGTCAGTAGCCACACTTTGTTCCAGTCAGACTAATGACAACGACAATAAAGCACATTTACAAAAGGAACTAAGAACTGGAATGGGATTATTAAGTACTCATATCAGTACTTGGCAAGTACTCAAATGTAAGTACTTGTACTTGTACTCAGTCTGGGAAAAGTGGTATCGGTGCATCCCTAATAATCCATGATCATATTGAAAAGATCAATCAGTGCAACTTGTAAAAACAGAAATAACCATCAACACAGCCAAATAAATGTGTAGTATTTTTTTTTTTATTTGTTTTTATTTTCTGTAAAGTTTTATACCATTAAAGTTATATATTTTAAAATGTTTTATACCAGCAACTTGTAGAGGATCTGTTTAAAGGGCTAAAGATTCAAGTATCATAGAGCCTCTACAGACTGTCACACAGTACTGAAATAAATGCCTTTTCATAGAGCTGGGCAATCAAGCTATTATGAAATGTGTCATGAAGCACATCTTTTGTGTTTAGGATTCATTCTGTTCATACTCTCAGCTTCAACAAAATGATTCGGTGTTTCGTTGTTTTGGTGAATTTTACCTTTTTTTTTTTATATATATATTTTAGATGTCAAACAAATATTTTGTCATTGTATTAATTTTGAATATTCTATATCTTGATTAATGAAATGTTAAAAGTTTTAAACAAGAAATAGCTGACGGTTACAATGTGTTTTCATTCTCTTTCATTTCATTTTCATATGAGTGGACTCATTTTTTTGTTATGTAGTATTGCTGTTCAAACAAAAATTAGCAAATAAGAATTAAATAACAAAACCAGAGACTGAAGATATTTTCATTTGGTTTTGTCTTTTGTGTCATTTTCATTTATTTTAATGTCATTGTCATCTTATGTGTTTTACGTATTTCTGTTGTTTCATCTTTATCTTTCTGCATCATTGACATCTTTCTGAAAAATTTAAAATTACAAGTCACCATGTATATTTTCTATAAACTTCAGTTAGGACCAAAACTCATGCCTATAACCTGACATTAAATCATTGACAGAAAATCCAGTTCTTTGAAACTGGAGCCTTTATTGGTCCTTGTGAACAACCCCCAAAAATATTTTCAAATATCAATTTCTATGTATGAGTTTCAGTTTTGTATCATATTTGATCCATCGGGTTTCAGTGCTCAAATATTACTATTTTTGGACAAACAAAAACATAATATAACACAAACATGTCTAACAAATCGTTAATTCCTTTTCAAAATTGTCAAAGTTCTGCCTCCTTCCTCATTAATGACAGTCTTGTAGTGTCACTGGAAAGGCCTCTGGTGAATGAATTCCTCCCCCTGGTGGATTATCTGTGTATTGCATGTATTTAATTGTATACATTAGGTTTTTCAAGAACAAAAATATCACACTGATCATGTAGAGGGCTTTGCGCAAGTTATATTTGTGCAATTTGAGGGTCAATGGAAAAGCGACTAGTATCTCATAATGTGAAATGACCAAATATAGTCATTTGTCTGATAAAGGGTCAAAGGGGTTGAAAGGGACAATTCCCACTTCCCAGTGTCCTACATACATACATGATACTATATCATTTATAATGGTCAGGTACATGAATATTTGTTTGCACACTTTCAACATAGGCTCCGTTGCAATAATATTGTTTGTGTTTAGAAATTGTTCTGCTGCCCCCAAGTGTTTAGAGGTAAATACATCAGTTAAGCGCTGCTTTAAAGGCACTGACTGACTGACAGTGCCATGTATTTAACTGCAGGCTGAAAATGAGAGAATATGTGCAGAGAATTATAGATAAAGCTGTGCTTCATGTTTGGAGTAATTGAGAAGCCCACTTATAAAGGCCTATATTTAGCTTGTTGCTGTGCCATATGGATTTGTGTATTATCCTTTTGCCATAAGCTTATCATCTCTGCATCAGCTGGCACTCTTCATACTGTCTGCTTGGCAGTGGCAGTGTATCATGACAGAGGATATGCAGAGCCAGTGCTAACGGAAAAAATCAGGCGTCTGACTGTTTCCGCAATAACGGATACGACATGTTCCAAAGGTTGAAAGTACCGCTGGGCTTTGCAAGGTATGTTTTCAACTGCTTTCGTGTTGTGTGCGGCTGGATGTGTTTGTGGATGTTCGCTGTGTCCACATGCCAGGGATAAAGCAGCAACACTCATTTATTTTACTGCGTAGTAGTAATCACTACACTCAAATTCCCTTTCCTGGTTGGTGAAGAGTGTTCAGACTTAACTGCGCCACGGTAGAGGATGGAATTATGAATGAATGAGTAATTGTTTATGACACTTTAACATCCTGCTGGAGCAACAGTTAGCAGCACAAAGCACTCAACTCTGCCGGAACTGAAGTTGAGCACACCACGTATTATAACAGAAACACAGCTGCACTGTCCTCAAATTACATGTCTACGGTTGGGTGTAGGATCTATGTGTTTTTGAGAGTTAACATGGGTTTCATGTGTGCTAAAGTGCCGCAAACATTATTTAGTGGCTTTTTGTTTTGTTTTTTGTCATGCAGACTTCACTACACTGATCATCTTGTTTTATGCACCACAGTCACGTGCCCAAACCATAGATAAAGATGAAAACTCCACAAGTACTTGATCAAACTGACAGAGTTTTGCCAGTAAAACCAGATGGACACCAAACCTTTGAGTTTTCTAATTCAATACTATTTCCAAATGGTATTTAATGGTAATTTAATCACTAACTGGATCTGGTTTTACTGGCAAAACTCTTTGTCAGTCTGATCAAGAGCATCTTGTTTCCCATAAGGTGATAGGCATAAACATATTTTTTGACACATTGTCCAAGTGACTCATTAGAAATCAGATGTTTCCAGTGTTTTTGCAGTTATTCCCATAGATTATGAAATGTGGCAAACATGCTAAATTCACATTCTCTCTCTCTCTCTCTCTCTCTCTCTCTCTCTCTCTCTCTCTCTCTCTCTCTCTCTCTCTCTCTCTCTCTCTCTCCTTTATTTGGTGATTTTAAATTTCCTTGATGATTAGAGCTGTCACAATATTGAAATCATACTCATTACTGCAGTTAAACATATTATTGTCTGATCTGTTAACTTTCTTTCACAAGTCTCACAGTTGTTAAATCCACTTCATGAAGTTATAGGATTTTAAGACATGTAAAATCAATCATATCCCTGATCCCTGCCTTTTGTTATACAAACTGAACATCATACATGTAATAAGATATAAATGTACAAAGCCCATTACTGAAGTATTCCCTCAAGGTACAACATCAAAATAAACAACTGCAGTGCTTATCCTCAAATGAACACAAAGCAGAAGACGAATGAGAAAACATGATGTTATCAAAAAAGAATGAGTTAATTGTGTGGAACTAACGATAAAATACATAATTTATGTTATTTTAATCATTTGTTTTTACACAGGTAGATAAAGACATGTATCACTATTGTGTAAGTCATAAAATAATCAGGATTATCACTAAATCACTACAGTTTAGTTAATATGATGATGACAGAGACTGGCCTACTGACACTGTTGAACTATACCTGCTATCACATTTATATCAATGTCACATTAATGAAGGCTGGTGGAAACTACTAAATTTTGATAAATATCCTCGAATTTGTAAAAACAAAGTTCTTATGCTGACTTTTAATTATTTTAATCAGTTTATCACCTACATTTAAGTCACAACAGATTGTTGATGGAAACATGCTTAACTTGCATTTTCTATTTTTCTTCCTTTTTGCAACATTTCACATCCAATTCTCCTGCCAATTTATGGAAACTGCAGACTCTAAGAAGTGAACATAACCTCTGTGAAGTCACCCACTGGTTTGTGAACTGTCTTTAAGTTTGACTGTCACCATCTTGGGTTTGTGGAAGCAGAAATGACCATATCTGGACATGAGGGTGGGGTTATATATAAAAAATACCAAGAGTTTTCTTCAAATGTTTTCTTTATTCTCAAAATATCCACATTTTATGTTCAGTCTGGCCCTAATACTCCTTTGTAATAATGAATCATATTCCAAAAATAAAATGAACTAACAAAACGATTGCTAGTTGCAGCTTGAAAGAACAGCAATGAAACACAATTTAAACAAGCGTTGGTGCCCTGAATAACAAATGACAATTCAAATAATGGATGTCAGTGTAGGATTAAAATGCTGCCTCTAAATGCAGGACATTTATGCATTAATGTGTTTAAAGATGAACCCCCTCCTGTTCGCTGTAAATCGTCATTGGCTAAACCTGCACTTGTGAATTTCATGCTACAGGAAATATTTGTTTTAAAGTGTGCTTTCATACTATACATTGTTTGGTATTTTTTGGATTGGTTATTAAACCACTGCTGAAATTACATTGCATATGTTAAATGTTTATTAGGACATGAATTTAATCTGTAGATTAATCTCTTCCATTTCCCATGATTTTTATATGGAGAAAAAAAAAACTTAATCCTCATGATAATGTAACTGAGACAAAATGTGAGTCAGTTTACAGTCATCCTGGGTATTTCACAGATTTATTTTTGAACTGAAACAATGGATTAATCGACTCAAATTGATTTAAAAATTATTCAATTACAAGTTTCCTGAATTGAAGATTCATTTCCTTAATTTCTCTGCTGGTAAAAACTGGTTTGCCGTTGTGTTTTACACTAATGCTTATTGTGACACATATGACGCCAGGATCACCACAAAGTTGTATGTTAGTTCCATTTTAAGGTGTTAGTAAGTTAGTGAGTTGGATACAAATTTGTTGAAGACCACCGCCTTGTTTGTTGTTTTATTTATTTAACCTTTATTTAACCAGGTTGGTCCCATTGAGGAGGGGGATCACTTTATCAAGGGAGACTTGGCCAAGATGGCAGCAAAACAGTCACATCATTACATTTTACGATAAAAGCATACCCAAGCACACACAGCCCAGTTCTGTTTCAGGTGGGTCAGACTAGTAAAATACTGTCATGATAACCTATTAATAATTTTAAAAGAATAAATAAATTCTCTTTCTTTAATGTAAAAAAGTAACATTACATGAAAATGTTTAGATTTACAGACTCCTTTCACAAAAAATGTTAATTAACCTGAACAAATATGAACATGAAGTGCAATTTTGTTCCAAAATGTCTGGTGTATTCGTAGATCCACTGTGATCTGTAAGTTGTAATGAACACGAAAACTGTTAGAATTACACTTATTTTACTTCATACATTTCAGGTTGATAATAGTTGTTCATGTCCACATTTTGTAAAGGATAACTTGTAATTGTAAAAATTTTCATAATATAATCTATACTTTTTCACTCTAAAGCATAGAGAAAAGTTTAGAGTTGACATTATTTATACATTATATTATTTTACTGGTCTGGTCCACTTCATATCATGGGCTGTATGTGGCCCCTGAACTCAAATGAGTTTGACACCCCTGTCATAGATGAAGCCTGTTCCAGACATCAGGAGATGAAAACCTGAAAGATTTCTTTTTTCATTCAGTCCTTATTTTAGGAACAGTTTCAGTGTCCATTGAGCAGAGGTTGGGACTTCCATGATTCCAGGTTAACAATATACAGATATTTTACTTATACTTTTATGTTATTGTTATTTCTACATAGCCATAGATATTTTATATATATACTTTTACGCCGTTGCCATTGTTGTTGTTATTTCTATATAGACAGTGATCTATAAGCCTATCTAGGTTATAGATCAGTGGTTCCCAACCTTTTTTGCCTCGTGACCCCATTTTAACATCCCAAATTTCTGGCGACCCCGGACATTCAAAACTGAGACTGTTTTTTTTTTTGTTGCTAAAATTAATTTTTTTTCGATCATGTAATAGTTTGTTATACTATGTTGCAAATAAACATTAATTTTAGATGACATTTAGTCTATATAATGTACATTATTATGGATGAAGGCAGAAAAGCCAGGTGTAGATTACTGAATAAAGTGAGAATTTTATTTTCCTTGGTCAGGATATGTACAGTCAGTCCAGCTTGTATTTACAAGGCTGACAATTAATACTGAACTATGACAAACTATGAATTATGAAAGAGCTGTAGCATCTGAAACCGACCACAATGAACATTTGATAGATAAACAGAACCACAGTGCTTCAGTTTCAGATTCACAGTTTGCCATGTTTTATGGATTGGGATTGTCTCTGTCAACTCACTATATATTTTTATTGGTAAGTTTTGTTGTTGTTGTTGTTTTAATCAATTACTAGAAATTTCAGGCGACCGACCCCAAGGTTGAAAAACACTGCTATAGATATTTTTATCCATACTTTTAAGTTATTTTTATTTCTAGATATGATATATCCTTTTACTTTTGCACTTTTTGTGGTTTTTGTTTTGGCTGCACTATAAGACCGGATAGTTGAGTTTACTTAAAAAATCTCAGGTAACTTGTTGCCTTAAAAAATTGAAGTAATGAGTAATGAAAGCTTGAGTGTATTAAATTTAAATGCTTGATTTGAATGGAATTGCTATTTTAAGTACAATACACTAAATGCCATGTTAATTTAACTTCAAATTTGTTGTAATGGCAATTGCTTTGTATAATCATTAGACTTGATATCATCAGTTCATTTTACTCAATTCCAAGTTGAGTTAAATTAAAATCTTTTGCAATATAAAGTATTTTGTGTGCTTTGCAAATTAATATATTGTAGTAAGTATGGAAGTTAAATCAATGTCATTTGCCAGTGCAAGAAATGCTTTTAATGTTGCAAGGCCTTAAGAATTTCTATGTCTCAAAAGTAATCTAAGATGAACAGTAAACCCATTGTTCTTCCTATGGCTCTGACTCATGGTGCAGCTCTACAAAAACAAACACAAAAAGGCCAATAAACACTGACATACACACATTAAATCCAAATTAACACTAACACCACAACCCCGCTGAACCCCTGCACATAAAAAGAACACATTTTCAACAACATGCCCAATACCCACAATGCAATGCGGAGATAAAAGGTATGGTCATGACTAAAACTGAGTGATTAAAATCCATTCAACTGAAAGTTTTTCGTGCTTTCGACTATGTCTACAAATTACCATACCATACCAACTTCATTTATAAAGCACTTTAAGAACTTTACAGCTGGCCAAAGTGCTGTACACCAAACATAAAACAAGGGATTAAATAAGTAAATAAAACTAGTGATAACACAGGGTGTTAAGCGGGCTAAGAACAACAAAATACAACCATCATAAAAACAAAGACACATTAAAATCTGTTAAAAACAACAGACATGTCACTCACTGATTAAAAGCTAATGAGAAAAAGTGCGTTTTTAGATGTGATTTAAAAACAGGTAGAATAAATTAGTAGAATATACTGAACATTTTATAGTAATGTCATTAAACTTAAATCATTTAAGTACATTGTAATTAAAGCATTTTAGTAAATACAACTTCCGGGCTTACAGTGTGGTTCTGGAATCAAGGACATTTTCAGATGTGTTTTTCCACATTCTTACTACTTTTTTCGCCTGTTCAAATAATCATTGAACAAAAATCGGAGCAAAAATATAATGGACCGCTTCATCTCTATAATCTTCTGTGCTTAGGCAACTTAACGCAACAAATGAAGCCTACCAGTGCAGACCCGGGTCAGGTAGTGTTGTTCAAAGCCAGTCCAGATCATTTCCAGCCTCACTGTGCTCCCCTTGCCTCCTCTCTATTTTAATTTTTCGGCGACTTTGGTTATGTAAGAGATTAAATGTGAGGGTGAAGGTGGAGACGGTCGGAGCGGACTGTGGTGAAGTGCTATTAGAGGCAGCCTGCGCCCGTCCACGCAGACCACGCAGACCACCATGGGGCTGATGGTGGAGGGTTGACGGCTGGGGAACGCGCTCCGACCAATAAACCGACAAAACGACCGTCCGTCCGCTTGTCCATCCTCTTTCCCGCAGCAGCTGTCTCCATGTCAAAATGCCAACCTTTTCAGTCATGTATAAAGGAGCTGTCATCATTAGCAGGTAAGAAACACGGGCGCGTGGACCCGTCCCAGTGGACTCCCACAGTCCGCGCGGTACCTTTTGTCTACTTTCATCAAGTGTTTCTGTTTTTTTTTTTTTTTTTTTGTGCTGTGCTTGCTTTAGCTCCACGGTTTAGTGAAGAAAAAGAGAAATACGTTTGATGTTTGTTTGTGTTTTTGTTTTATGATTAAACAGACTTTGGAAAAAAAGACGAACGCGCGCCCGAGCTCGCGCATCTGTTTCCACTTTGAAGCTGATAGAAAAGCACGCGACGCTGCATTTTTAACAGTTCTTTTTAAAAGCAGTTTTCTGGAACATTTTAACAGATGCATTAGAGAGGTCAGTAGTCGGTTGGAATTTGGAAGTGTGTGCGTGTTATTGTGTTAAGGCGCTCCTTAGAATAGCCCGAGCCCCGTCCATCTGTCATGTAAACCGCTCGTGCTGGAGGTTATTCTGACCTTTCACGTACTAATGATGATCCACGACCACGAACTGTTTATGACAGGGTCAGTTAAAACCCACTCACAGTCCCACTGCTGAAACAAACGAACTCTGTTGGAATGCAGCCATATTGCAGCTCTAGGTAATAGAGTCTATATTTATTGTTAGCCTGTTATTGTTTTTGTAGTAGTCTATTTATTGTGTGTGTTTGTTTTTTTACTTGCTCAGCTAAATCACATAGAAAACGTTTCGGTGTTTTCATCCTGTTGAGTCAGATCTCCGTTGATATTGACTACTAGAGCTGCAGCTATCGATTATTTTCTTCGACTCAGTTTGATTAAAGGATTATTTGAATAGGGAGAGGCAGAAAGCCTAAAACCGATTAATCAATTCAAGTTGATTAATCGTTTAAATTCTATTTCAGTGTTTTCATCCTGTTGAATCAGAACTCAGGTGATACAATATTAAACCAGAATATCATACATAAAATTAACAAAACAATAAGCTCAATGTAAAAAAAAACAGACTACTAGTGTATTTTTGTTTGGTTACTTATTTTATGTTATTTAAGATGTTTTTACTTGCTCAGCTAAATCACATAGAAAATGTTTCAGTGTTTTCATCCTGTTGAGTCAGATCTCCATTGATATTGACAACTAGAGCTGCAGCTATCGATTATTTTCTTCGACTCAGTTTAATTAAAGGATTATTTGAATAGGGAGAGGCAGAAAGCCTAAAACTGATTAATCAATTCAAGTCGATTAATCGTTTCAATTCTATTTCAGTGTTTTCATCCTGTTGAATCAGAACTCAGGTGATACAATATTAAACCAGAATATCATACATAAAATTATCAAAACAATAAGCTCAATGTAAAAAACAAAACAAAAAAAAAACAGACTACTGGTGTATTTTTGTTTGGTTACTTATTTTATGTTATTTAAGATGTTTTTACTTGCTCAGCTAAATCACTTAGAAAATGTTTCAGTGTTTTCATCCTGTTAAGTCAGATCTCTGTTGATATTGACAACTAGACCTGCAGCTATCCATTATTTTCTTCAACTCATTTCAATTAAAGGATTATTTGAATAGGGAGAGGCAGAAAGCCTAAAATCAATTAATCAATTCAAGTCGATTAATCGTTTCAACTCTATTTCAGTGTTTTCATCCTGTTGAATCAGAACTCAGCTGATACTCACAATATTAAATCAGAATATCATAAATAAAATTAACAAAACAATAAGCTCAATCTAAAAAAACCCAGACTACTAGTGTATTTTTGTTTGGTTACTTATTTTATGTCATTTGCGATGTTTTTACTTGTCCAGCTAAATCACATAGAAAATGTTTCAGTGTTTTCATCCTGTTGAGTCAGATCTCTGTTGATATTGACAGCTAGAGCTGCAGCTATCGATTGTTTGCGTCGATTCAATTCGATAAAATGATTATTTGAATAGGCAAGGAAAAATGTGTCTGAAAATGACAAACAACTTGTTCTTTATTCCAGAACCAGCTGAAACAACATCCAAAAAATATCAGATATATAGAAACAAAAAAAAAAACATAAAATTGTAGAAAAATCTATAGATATATATAACAACACACAAGTCAAATGACATCTACAAATAATGTGTCAACTGCAGTCTTCAACACATTTGGATTCAACTTACCAACAACTTAAGATGGAACAAACATACAACTTTGAAACAAATATTTCGCATCAGTGTAATGAAGGAAATAAAGCTTCAGTCAGAGAATTGTAATTAAAACATTATTTTTAATCAATTCAAGTCGATTAATCGTTTCAACTCTATTTCAGTGTTTTCATCCTGTTGAATCAGAACTCAGCTGATACTCACAATATTAAATCAGAATATCATAAATAAAATTAACAAAACAATAAGATCAATCTAAAAAACAGAGACTACAGGTGTATTTTTGTTTGGTTACTTATTTTATGTCATTTGAGATGTTTTCTATTTGTTGCGTCTTTATGACATTTTCATCTTGTTGCATCCTTTACAACTGACTCATTGTGTCTTGAACATTTTGGTCGTTTATGACATTTTTAATTGTTGCATCTTTTGCTAAGTTTTTCTCTTTTACGTTGTTTTTTCACTTCAGAATCTTACATATTAATTATTTTCCTCAGGTAAAGTAGACAAAAATGCAGTGTAATTCTGCAAAGGAATTCACTGTAAATTGCTCTGATTGCTGATAGTAGTCAACATGGCATCTGGGTCATTTGGATGAATATAAATGAGAATTTATTCCAAAAATGTGTGATTTACAAATGGTCAGGGCAGTTTGGCTGGTGTGATGACTGTCAAAACAGTCATTTTTGTGAGACTTGAATAATGTTGAATTAATGTTAAATGATATCAAATATGAAATTATCAGAGGGGTCAGGTTGGTATATGCATGATCTCTCAGTTTAAGGTATTTAAATATTAAAAGAACTGATGATTAAACTGTTTTATTGCATCTATGTTATAAAAGTCAAGTGGCCTCTGTGTGCGTGTGTGTGCCTGTGTGTGTGTGTCTTGGGATTCACACAATATCCAGAAAGAGCTGACTGCTGCAGTTTGGCATACTTATGTATTTTTGGTCAAGGAAGGGACTAGCGAAAATGGCAAGTTAATACGACCAGTATTCTGGGAGATATTAGATATTTTGTAATACAATAGCCTTACAATCACATTGCTTTGCCCAGAATGCTTTGGCGGTGACTGCTGGACAAATGTGGTACAGCATGCACAAATACACAACAGCATTAAAACTGCCACATCTAGAACCTGTGGATCCCCACGAATCAACATACTAGTATCTATATATCCTTATCGTC
Source organism: Sphaeramia orbicularis (assembly GCF_902148855.1). NCBI lineage: Eukaryota > Metazoa > Chordata > Actinopteri > Kurtiformes > Apogonidae > Sphaeramia > Sphaeramia orbicularis. The sequence goes on from NC_043964.1 coordinate 50,038,290, forward strand.
CCACAATCCCATGCAACATTAAATGCCATCATATAGATAGATAGATAGATAGATAGATAGATAGATACTTTATTAATCCCAAGGGAAATTTAAGATAGATAGAAGAATATTCTGACTGATGATGATATTATGGCTGCTTTGCCTTGTGCACATCAGTACAAATCCTATATTCAGTGACACATAACATTATTTGAAGTCACATGTTAATCAAACATGTTTCACTGCTGGTTGAATATCATTAACTGAGTCATTGAAGCCTGTTTTGATAGCCATTTCTGTAGATTGTTTTATATTGTTATAAATGTGAAACTCTAAAATGCTTTTTTTTTTTTTTACCTACTCTAACTTTTTCTTTTTTTTGCATATGCTTGTGTGTTCTTAATTCATGTCCATTATTTTTCCAGATTTTTGTCAATGCGTTTAAAAAAGCTACCAACATATATTTACAGCATATATTTTTGTTTTTACAAAAGCTACTGAGTTTTTTTTACACAATACATAAATAACTGTATATGTAAAAATCCCATATTGTATAGAATACATGAATCCAAACCTAATTAAATCTTTAAATACATGATTTTATGCCTGTGAGTACTGAACCTATTCTTGGCCATCATGTCCAACGTTGATTAGTTATACATATCTATTATTATGTCATAATATGCCAGTACACTTTGTTCTGGAACTAGAAGGACCAGAAGGAAAATCTGGTTTTTAGACCCAGGACAAAATATTTCCAACAGAATTAATGAGTTAGTCTTGGCTGTTGTTAGTGATTATCTGCAAATCATTTCATTTAGCTGAGTGAGTGGACGGCGTGTCCTCAGAAAGACCCTCAGTGGATAACAGGCTCTGTTTTATTTAAGGCCTTTGGTGCTCAGTGCGGTCGTTTTCTGAGGTTTGAAACACACCCAATGGGATATTTATGCAGTTAGCTTCAGTATGGCTCTGTGCACCTCGATTTTTCTCAGATACTTGCTTTCTGTGAATTATAATAATGACCGTAAATAATTGTTCCTGTGGTTCAGTATCAGTGTTCTTCTACATGGTGATGGAATTCACGATATAGTCTTCTGATTACCACTGCGTTAAATTTATGGAAGATACCCTGAAGCCTTTATTTCGGACATGCTTCTAAGGGCATGTGACAACTGACAATTGTTGTATCAAGAACCATGGTGAGATGTGGGACAGAATGTCACCTCTCAAATCAACAGCTGACCCACCAGGATGCAAAGTGTGTGAACGTATGTTTTTAAAGGCAAACCCAGTATCCAGAAACCAGTTCAGCTGCCCTCAGGTCATCACATTACACACATCCATCTGGAACAAAAGCTGCTACAAAACATAAGTGCTGTGGATTCTGCTGCTTTTAAAAATCCACATCTAAACTGGGAGTGAGCTGTTGAGAGATGACATAGAAACACACCTCCTTGGTCTATCATCTAGCTGTAAATTACTTTTATATATTCATATAAATCTAACACTTTCTCACCGAGCTTATGGGTCGTAACCTAATTGCAAACAGTATCTCATATCAGTGTATATTTTATGCAGCATGTCAGAGTGGGACATTTTTCAGTTAGTTATTTTACTTAACTACTGATAAAAGGATTGTGCAGCGTTAGCCATTATCTTAATACTAATAAGTTAACAGCGAACAGGCAGCATTCATATCTAACTAACCTCAGCATCAGATACTTTTTAGCTAATATTCTGTTTATGTTTTTTAACTTATTTATTGAAAATTTGATAAATTGTAATATTTTCAGCTGAGTAAGTGGCTTCAGGAGTGTAATTTTTTATCTTTCTAAATATGTATTCAATAGTTTGAACTAGAGTTGGGTCACTGGTCTGATGTGGTCTAGGAGCTTAAACCAGTTTGATTTATTCAAACCTGCAGAACAAACATTTGTCATTATGACAAATTAAAAAGTATTCTACATAAGTAACCTGATGGTGACAGTGTCATTGCACTAAATCTGACTTGTTTCATACCAGCAATAAACAACGTGTCAATGTTATGAACATAATGTTGTCATATTGTTATATTATACATGACACAAAGTATACTGTTTTGCCCAGTCTAATGCAGGTGGTAGTGTGGTACTGGCAAACCATAAGTGAGATCTTGTTGAGCTGAAGTCCAAGAGGGAGGATCACATTTCAGCAGAGGGATGGGGGAAATGCACACAGTGCATGCTGTATTTGTTTACTAGAAAGTTCCATGTGGTTTTTGAGATACCATGAGAAGAGACAGAAGATTCTAGTACTGCACCAACATGGCAACATGTCTGATGAGAAGCTGATTTAAAACAGGAGATGAAAAACATACAACATTTAAATAATCTAGGACTTACGTCTTGGTAAACCCGATTAGAATGCTACTTAAATTGTGCATTGCCTGTTTTATATCAACAGCATTGAAGATCGTGCTGCTTCTTGCCATTGTTAAGTATTACTGTAGTAGTCATGGCTTTTGGTAGCCATAGCAGTAGAATTTGGTATACCAGTGTATGGCTTCATAACAAACCAGACTGAAACAAGTAGTGGCAGGCACAATAACCACCCCCCGCACGTATTATATCTTATTTTGGCATTGATTCATCTGATGTTGTCATGTTGATGCATGTGCTGATGTCAGCATAGAAAAATTTCAGCCATTATAAGTAAATGGGAAAAAAAAGATTTTAAAAAATGTATAAAAATTTTTTTATCTTTGTCCTACTTTTCCCAAAATGTAATCACATCTGTTCTGGGCCACTGGCAATCTATATGAATTCAACCAATAGTTTTGCTGCTAAAGTGCTAACAAACCATCAAACAAATAAACAAACTGAACCAAAAACAATACCCTTTACCTCACCTTTGGGGGGTGGGGTAAAAATTTGGACTGGCCCAATCCCAGTGTAAGATACAAACGCATGCAGAGTAACAGGTTGTGTGTTTTGTTTAGTATTCAGTTTCACAGTTTGTTTAATATGGAAAAAAGCCATTGTTTCTCAGTCCTGGGTAAAAAAAGTGTTCTGGAAATAAAATGATAAATCAGTGCAGACCCTTTATTCAAGAAAAACAGATACTGCCATTGAAGTAGCTGTTTCACGATCAGCTTGTACATATTTTAAGATGTGAGGTTCCAAATATAAGACAAACTAGTTGAGTCACAGTGTAGTAAGACAGTTTTCAGTCACTCAAAAGCATCTCTGTCAGCTCTCACACACTGTAATCTTCAGTAGATGAATTTGGCAGAAATGATGGTAGTCTTATGTAACAGTGTGGCACAAATGACCGCTCTGGTTTTTCCTAATTTTTCAGTCTTAATCCATCTGACACTGGCTCAAGTAGTAAATAAATATCATCCATTGGCTTACAGTGCACTGTACTTAAACCCATAAGGACCCAGAGCGACTTTTGTGTCAGTTCCCAAATGAATTTTTCTCTCTATTTAACCTTTCCTAAGTGATTTATCACCATTTATTATAATATTTTCCTCTGAATTTTGCATTTTTACCCCAGTGAAAATCCTCTAGTTTTGCTGTGTTTTTTTTTTTTTTTGATGTTCATAAAAGCACAGAGTAAAGTCAAAGGTTATTGTATCAAAACAGAAAAAAAAAGAAGATAAAGCATCTTTTTCTGTAAAATACATCATTAATTGAACATAAACCCAGTGTGTCCATCCACTGTCATTGATCCAACTCCATGGGTTTTACTGATGAATCAATGTTGTAGAAGATAAGTGTTTCCACAGTAACTATGGAGCCTCTGAACATCCAAATGGGTCATATCTGATGACCATGAAAAGATGAAGAACTGTATTTTACACCAGTTATTTACATGGATTGATAGGATTAATGGATCAACTGGTAATTACCAGTTACATCAGTGGATGGTTTTGGTAAACAGTGGATGTTTGGGTTTTTATGGGTTAAGATTAAATCTAGAAAAAGCATGTCTACAGATGTCTGAACACTTTAAATAAGAAATGAACTCTTAAAACAGGATAAACTATCTAACACTTCGCAATCTAAGGGTTTTTTTTAATCTTGATAGAACCAAATAATTTGCAGTGTATGTATACAATACATAGATTTACATAAATACAAAACATGCAGCCACAAATGAAAACAGATCAGCTGCCTTTGTTCTGAAAAAAAAAAAAAAAAATTGATTTGGTGCAACATTCAGAGTTGGAAAAAAAACATCATTCTTTGCTCCAGATACTAAAAAAAGACTATAGTAGCAAAAGAAGAAGTACTGAATAAGTGCAGATATGTATCTAATGTATAATAATGTAAAGTCGGCTTTTGTAGGACATTTTACAAAGTTAACTAAGCCTTAAGAAAGTTTTCAATGTGAGCAACTTGAAATATTAGAACGCTTTTTTTCCATGATCCTTCTCAGCTGATTTTGTGTTTGGACATATTCCATCATTTACAACACTTCTGTTTTCTTACCTCTTGCTGTTTTCATTGTTATTATTACTGTTTATTATTATTCTGTTTAGTAAAAACCAGGCCAGTTTTGAACATGTAAAGAATAAAATATAGAGAGTAAAAGGGAAAAAGTCTCCAGAAAAATAAAAATAAACCCTCAGGTAAAGTACAGATATCTGAAAACTATACTCACATACGGTAACAAAGTATCCCGTACACCTCTGCTAATATCCAAACATGGTTTCCAAAGGTCTAGGTCACTTGGACCTCTAAGAGAATTTCATGAACAGATAATATTGCAAAGATAGTGGACACATACGACAATCATATTTCTTGCCTCATAAACAGACCTGATGTTCCATTGAAGGTTACAGCGGGTATAGTGAGAAATCATGTTGTCTGTTTATATGACACGTAAGAGTGAAGACAGTCAAATCACACTGCAAAAAAGGGTGTCTAAAAACAAGATAAAAACACTAAATCTGATGAAAAAGGGAACTCGAAACAAGTGAAACATCTGTCCATGCAGCAAGGTAATTTCATTTGACAAGATTTCTTGAATTCAGATTGTTAAATCTAGAAATAAGCGTGTCTACAGATGTATGAACACTTTACATAAGAAATGAACTCTTAAAACAAGATAAATTATCTAACACTTGTAAATCTAAGTTCTGTTTTTTATTAATCTTGGTAAGAACCACATAATTTGCGGTGCAGGGTTAGGGCTGTTTGTCCCCATACTGACAGTATTAGTCAACCTTTTGTGTTTAATAAGAAACAGAGTTTAATAAATGCATACTGTTCATATTCTTCTTCTGTTCTAAGCCTATCCCTGACCTTAAAATACTTTTCTAAACTTACACAGATATCTAGGTCATTCTGCCTCATTCTTAAGATTGTACAAAGGATGAACATTGTTTTCTTTTAGCGATACCAGTGGGAGCGTCAGGTTGTCCTGATAAACCGTCACAAGATGAAATATTGATCAGGTTTCTTGTACACCGGATGGCAGGCAGTCAGAAGTGTCTGTGTTCTGCTGCTGTTGAGAAGATGCTAATAAAATTCATTAAAAACAGCTCCTAATAATCTCACAAACTCAGGGATGAGGTGCTGGCTATGTTATGTATTGAAGAATGCCCGGCTAGTTCAGTGTTTTCACTACATAAGTTAACCCATAAAGACCCTAACATCTACTGATCTAAACTGTTGATCCACTAATCCTATCAGTACATGTAAATAATTGGTGTAAAATACAGTTTATCATCTTTTCATGGTCATCAGATATGACCCATTTGGATGTTTAGAGGCTCCGTAGTGAACGTGGAAACACCGTCATCTTCTACAACATTAATTCACCAGTAAAATCCATGGAGTTGGATCAGTGACAGTGGGCGGACACACTTGGTTGATGTTCAGTTAATGATAGATTTGACTGAAAAAGTGACTTTTTCTTACGTTTTCTGTTTCTGATATAATAACCATCGACTTTACTCTGAGCTTTTAGAATATCTACATGATCAATAAATTAAATGTGGGAAAATACCTGATTTTAACAGAAAAAACACAAAATAGAGAAGATAATATTACAATAAAAAGGGGTGTAAAAAAAAATATCGGTTCTGCAGTATATTGTGATTTTTCATTTCATTATACTGTATTGATATTAAAAAGTATTGTATCAATATTTTTAGGTATTTATTCAAATGGAGATATGGCGGAGGTTCATGTTTTAGTTTTTTATTATTTTTGGGGGGGAATTATTTCTATATTCAACTGGGTATTTTGCTCTGTTGTTTGTGTACTAAAAAGTAGTATTGTGATATTGCAGGTCATGCATGTATTTTTTTAATCCGATAACACTGTTTTGTTAAATAATGGTTATTTCACTCATCCTAAAAGCACTTTTTACTGTCTGAGAGAAAATAATGTTATGATGTCGGATGATTCAAGGACTGTGCACTATGCATTCTTTTCACAAATACTTGAATATGAACATTTGAGCAGGATCTTAAACTGATATAATAACATAATAATAAAAATAATAATAAAATACTATCTGTAAAACATACTCTTATTTATCTATTTATTTGTGTGTGTTTTTTGTTCTTGTAATTTTATTTTTATTTAAGTGTAAAAAATGTTAGATTTACAGATTGAAGTTTTGTGATATAGTATTAAATACTGTTCTAATCAAATATAAATTTGTTTAGTATTTGTGCATATTTCTGGTATAATTACATTTTTCCAGGAAATATTCTCTTAGAAGAAGAAACAAAACAAACAAAAAATATTGCATTGTAAACAGTATCATGATACATCGTATCATGGTCCTAGTATTGTGATTTGTATTGTATTGCCAGATTCTTGCTAATACACACCCCTAACAATAATCGTTTAAGGAAGGTTTAAATGTAAAGAAAAATTAATTTAGGAACTGACACAAAAGTAATACTGGGGGGTCCTTATGGGTTAATTTAAGAAATCTTGTCTAACTGGAATTATCTTGCTGCGTGGACAGATATTTCACTTGTTTTGAGTCCCTTCTTCCTCAGATTTTGTGTTTTTATTTTATTTTTAGACACCCCTTTTTTGCAGTGCATATTCTCTATGTGTGAATGAAAGTGGTCACAGGAAGATGCTGCCTGTGCTGTGGAACTATTTTTGATTTGTTGTGGTATGAGGTTGCGGCAGAGGACAAAGACAGAAACAGATTCCTTTTCACTGCAGTGCTTGGGGTTGTGTTTGATCCTTTATGTTCACATGGTAGAAGGAGCCACAGTCTCTTCCACTCTTGGATCCAGAGGTGTGGGCCATATTTTTATCTGTCAGCAGGATGGTAGATACTGTCAACAAATACCACAGAGACGGGCAAGTGTCATTGGTAGTTGGACCTGTTCATTGCTGCTTTTGTGGCTATATTTATTCTAATTTTTGTCTGCAAAAAGGGGTGTTGGAACAACACAAATCATTGTGACACTGATCAATAAAGATGTTTGATATTGGTTTGTCACTGTGTCCATGAATGTAGAAACAATGCATTGCTCTTGAATTAAAGAAGATTATTGGTTAAAATAAGGAGAAAACATTGGTTGCATATGTGTTAAATCATTGGTTGCTCATGTTGCACATTATTGTTGCTCATTTCTTGATTATTTGTGCTCAAAATAAGCTGCAAATTCTGACCTGGAAAAGGGAAGCTATATGTTCTCAAAACAAGGTTGACATTCTTACACTGCCAAGATATTTTTTTCTATCAGCACTTAAAACTAGAAAAAAAACATTTTAATATCCCCAAAATATGTACATTTACCTCTCTTGAAAATCACTTTTTGCAGTGCATTGTAGCAAAAAGGTATGGCCCGCAATCATAAAAACTGCTCCATGGGTTGAGGGAAAAACTGGAAAAAAAAAAAAAAATTATATTTATTTTGATATAATGTCAGGTTACTTCACAATGTCACATATGTCTTTTTTCATGGTTTATATGAGGTTTCCTAAAAGCTGGTCTGTATTCTGCATTTCTGCTGACATATGAGGGTTACGTTTTAAATATATCAGATATTTTCAATAAATGGCTGCATAAGCAATTTTTTCTCAACACGTTTACTGTACTTTCGATATTGTCTTTTATCTGTTTTAAACATTATTAAAGATTATTCATCACATTGCAACAGCTACACTCAGTGTCATTTCCTATTTTAACTTCTTTTACTTTGTTCAGATTTGGTTCTGTCTTTCATTGACAATGTCAAACTAGAAAGAACTGCCTGGTTTCTCAGCTTTTAAACCTGAAAGACATAAGGATGTTTTTCAAGTATTAACCCTGTTTGTCCTGAAGTTAAAATTCATTTATAATATCTGTTAAAAGTTAGATCACCTCACTATATGAGTCAATATCTTCTACAACTACATCATCTACTGTACATATTTGCCGGTCGCTTTGATATTAGCTTCATTTCTTCACTCTGGGGGTTGCCATTGCTGAGATTTCTGAAGTTACTGTGTCAGAAAGTGACCTGTGTCATGTTTTGACTTTGTCATGTTTTCTGTCTTCCTCTCCCTCTTCCTGCTGTCTCTAACCAGGACACTCATGGGTCCATACGGAGTAGACCGAGCTGTTCATTCCATGGAGTTCACTGACTGTGAGAATGGTCTGGGTAAGTAGTTTGTTTTCTCCTCAGAGGTCATTGATGCAGGGCACCATCTCAGTCCGTTCAACAGTTGACTGGAATATTTAACACAAACGCTTTTTCCTGCTTGTCATTCTTTCGTATTCTTCATCCCATATTTACATGTTAACTCCAGATATTAAAGACTGTAAAATACAGAGATTTGCTTCTAACCACACAATACAGAAAGTAGGTATTGAAACTATGAGAATAGTTGGCTATTGGTGAGCTGTGGGTGCGTTTCCATACAGTTTTGTTTGCATTTTGATGTTTCCATGAAACTGGGTTCATTTTAGTATCTGGTACTTTGCTAGCTTTTTAGACCCAATAATTAGAGAGAAATGTCGACACATTTCCCCCCAGGATGGTGACTTCAGACAAATGCAAAAAAAATTATATTCTTGCTCTGAGCCATCCTAAAATTAATGCATTTTTGATAAAATATTGGGGCCAAAAATTGGACCAGAATTGGGACAGCTACCTAGAGGGGGCGGCCATGGCTCAGAAGGTAGAGTGGGTCATCCAGTAACCGAGGGGTTGGTGGTTCAAATTCTGCTCTGTGCCATTGTGCATTTGGGCAAAACACTCACACTGGTGTATGAATGTTTTGTTGATGTTTGGTGGTGGTCGGATGGGCCATTTGGCACGAATTCCATCAGCCAGCCCCAGGGCAGCTGTGGATACAAATGTAGTTTACCACCACTGGAGTGTAAATGTGAGAGCGAATCAATTATGTAAAGTGCTTTGAAATGTAATCCGTTATTATTATTATTAGATGCCAGTGCATTTTATCTTGAATACATGGCTTGAAATGGTCTTATATAGCGCTATAAAGAAGACACTGTTAAATTTGATGACCCTAATTGTTTTTCTAATCCAGACATGCAGGTTTTTCGTGAATCTCAGTCTCATTCAAGGTTTCGTGTGTAACCCATCGTGTCCACTCACGGTACATGCGGAACCTGCCATTTAAAGACATAGAAATTCCAAGTAATTTTGAAACGGCGGTCATTTTTGTGAAACAGTCTCTCTTGCATATTTACTTTGATTCCCAAAATGTACCTGTGAGAGAATAAAGAGATATTAAAAAAAAATAATAGCTCGTAATTGTCGTGTCCTTTTTTGTATGCGCGTGTCAAATAAAAATCTGTTATTTCTGAAAAATAGTTTCTGTTTTATCTTAATAAATATATATTTTTTAAAATAGACTCGAAGTACTTCCAAACTTGCTTCATAACATTAGTCTACATTTGGTTTGAATTTTTAGCTCCCATGTCCTGCTTTTAGGGACCAGTTTCATAGAAGCACCCATTTTCAATTTGGAGAGGAAACAATAGCTGTTTAAATGTACACTATATTTAGAAAATGTTCAAATCTTTGCCTTGCCATCAGACAGCCATTTCCAATGAGGAGCTGAAGCTTTCACTCAGGTCTTTTTACCGAACAGAACATGGGAATTACTGTTGTACTGACTGTCATTAGTTACCTCCGCCAAGGAGTTTATGTTTTTGCCAGGGTTTGTTTGTTTGTTTGTTTGTTTGTTTGTTTGTTTGCTTGTTTGTCTGTTTGTCTGTCCGTTAGTGTGCAACATAACTCAAAAAGTTATGGACAGATTTTGATGAAATTTTCAGGGTTTGTTGGAAATGGGATAAGGAAGAAATGATTAAATTTTGGTGGTGATCGGGGGTGGGGGGGCCCACGGGGGGCCCATTTCCAACGAACCCTGAAAATTTCATCAAAATCTGTCCATAACTTTTTGAGTTATGTTGCACACTAATGGACAGACAAACAAACAAACAAACAAACCCTGGCAAAAACATAACCTCCTTGGTGTGGGGGGGGCCCACAGGGGGGGCCACTGATCAGCCTTGGCGGAGGTCTGCGCTCTCCGAGTGCTTCTAGTTAGTTATTTTTTTTAAAGAGCACACAACATGAATTGATCACAGGAGAACTAATACTGATGTGGAGGGTGTGAGGTTCAGTACCTGTACACAGAAACAACCACTACAAATATGTACTGGTTTTTTTTGCTCTTTAAATTAAGTCATAACTGCAAGCCCGTACTATTCTCTACTTGTGGAATAAATAACGTGCACTGTGTCATTTCTGACAGCAGGGCTGTGGTGTAAGGTTGTTACGATGGGTCCTTGTGGATGCTAACCTCAACCCTAAGCTACTATTATCACACCATCTTAATTCCTGACAAATGGAGAGTTGACATTTGGACATCGTCAACATATGATACATATCAACAAACAATCAACATTAAGTTTTTTGCATATAACAAAATAAATATTCATTCATTTGAATGAAGACTTTTTTAATAATTTATTTGTAGCTTATATTGTTCATGTTCTTTGAACACAGGCGTATTTATTAACTGAATCACTGAAAGACCTGTTCTCTGCCCAACAAGTCTACATTCTCTGAATTCCACCCTGCTCCAGTGTGCCCCTTCTCTCCTTTTAATGCAGTTTGACAGAATCAAGCGAAGAGGATGTTGCATGTTGGCAAGCTACAAAAATGTAGGAATTGTACTTTTTCAGAAGTGTTTTCAAAGGCCCTGCAGGAGAAAGGACTTAAAAGACAAGAGCAATGGCAAATGCATGTCTTGTTAAAATTCCTACCTCCATTTAAAGAAAAAACACTTTTCTGAGCTATTCTCTGTCACTGTCTCCCACGCACTGAATAAGATGGACACAAACAGGCCTATAAACAATCTCAATTCAGCACAAAAACTAAGGGAAGACAATACAATTTCAAACAATACAATCTGGTTTGGTAGATATTTTTTATATGTAATTTTATAAAAATATTATTTGAGATTCATTGCTTTTATCCTGAGTGGAGAAGTGTTGGTAATAATTTCTTTAAAGTATTTTCTTATGTTCATCGAGTTTGTTTTGCTGTTGTTGCTTGTTAGGTAACGCCGATGTGACATCACATAAATACTCTATACACTTCAGTGCACGAGCTGAAACTCATCTGCTCAAGTCGACAGTATTGTTTTACTGCACATGTCACGAGGGATCACACTGTTCAGACTAATCATAATGCTCTACTTTGAATAGCTCAAATTAAATAAGTCCTACTTTTAAAAGGATTTTGCGCAGAGGACGTATCCTTGCTACGTATCAGTGTGTTTACCCTGGACAGGAAGTAGGTCAGTGGTAAAGCCCTAACCCACTTAACTCAGCTCGGTTAAGGATGCAAAGAGCTGCTGTGGCTTTTATCCTTAGTCAGCTGCACTTCCACAGCGCCGCACTGGTGTTACTTTTACCTGCGCATGAAATAGACGGAACAGAAGTAAACCCCCAAAAATATAATACATAAAATCTAAGAAATAAGTACAGTGTATATGTGTAATTTCCACAAGTTATTTTTATTGTTATTATTTCTTTTTTAATTCATGAATAAGTGTAAGCTAGGCTCTGTTGGACTGTTCTAAACTGTACATACTATCGTGTACCATGCAGAATGTTTATTTAATGTGACCGTGTAATATCACCAAAATCTCATACTCCAATAGCAGATGTCCAGATTACTATATATGGATACTTTATCTAAATTCAGTACATCAGTAGTTTATATGAATGACCACATGGAAGGTCTACTTCTATTACGTTTTCTTTTTTTTTTTTTTTTTTTGTACTGTATATCTACAGACAAATACATGGTACTTACCAAAGTTATAATAGTTTGGGATTTTTCATTATAGTTTAGTTTTATTTAGTTTTGACTTTTTTCTCCAATTCAGTTAGTTTTAATTAGTTTTTAGAGCAGGTTTGCTAGTTTTTATTACTTTTTGTTTTTTTCCCCAAATTCTTAGTTTTAGTATCAGTTTTAGTTTTTCCATATCTTTTATCTTCCTCGCCGTCGTATTCAAAGAAATTTGTGATGCGCAGATCAGCGAGTAACCTGTGGGACACTTTATTTGGAAGGAGTGAATATAAAATAATTCAAAATGCTTTTAAGATTAACCTCAGTGTACAGAAACATATGACATAAAAACCAACATGTATGAGACAAATCTAATGTTATCGGCCTTTCGATAAGCTCTGTATTGAAGTTCCAGACCTTACACTGCTCAGGTGATCCACTTCTTGCCTGTTAAAAAGGTTACCTTCTCAAAATTTTAACTTAGAAATCTTAGTCTATCCCTACTTTTTATTATCACTATTATTGATGTGTGTGGCCATACTTTTTGGAACAATCCAATGAACTTTTCCACAACAGAGTTACATTAATTTTTACTGTCCTCTTAGGAAAATATGTCCTCTATATTTTATCCATCCTGGTGCCCTAGGTGGGCATCCGATTAGGAGGAGTGGGCTGTGAGGTATGTTTAAGAAGGGTGGACCACAGCAGGAGAGGGGACACCATTCAAGTTCTACATGACACCCTGCCAGAACCAGTGACTAAAACCAGAACCCTTTTGCTGTGAGGCAGCAGTGCTAACAATTGAACCAAAGTACCGCCCACATAAGCAGACACAGCAGGAGTTTCTGTGATAACATTAACAACGTCACCACTCTACTTAATTTCCTTAGGAGGTCACTCCAGTTAACCACCTTAAGAAAAACAAAGTCTTAAATTGCTCCACTAAAATGTGATGCAGCTCTTCATGATACTTGTATTTTCTGTCTTAACGAGTCAAACAGATATAATTAAACAGCCTTCTGTCACTAAATACGCATCATACTATAAATATCCCAGTGTGAGGTGGACTCCTTAAGTATTCATAGCATTACTAAATATTTTGCAAAGCTGTCACTTTGAAGATAAACCAAATCAGAAAAGGACAAAACTTTGGGGAGATGATGCACCCTAAAGACCATGATTGTCTTGTCATCATGCAAATTTCCTTCTCCAAACAAATGACAAGAAATTACCAGAGAGAGTGTGATTTGTCTCTGTTGTCACACCATAATATGTTAGATGATTAAATAGCTGTGCTGAATATTTGATTGTAATTGTTAAATGATAGCATTATAGAGACTATTATGGAAGCAGAAACATCATTTTCCAATCAACCAACTCATTTTGTATCAATTGTTCTTATTGACTAAATAGCACATGGAATAATGTACAGTATATCCAGTCACTATTAGAAAATAGACCCCTTCAGGCTGTTTTGGATTTGGTATCAACATCCTGTGTAGCCACGCTGGAGGTCATTATCCCTGACATATTAAACAAAACTAACAGCGAATATACTAGGTTGTAAAGTGGAGTTTTTAAGACATACAGGTGTTATGTGTGTGGTGCCACAGTGCTAAAGGCCACAGACACAGGTAAGAAGCAAAGCAGCTTAGTGTAAGACCCCCTTACTGTACATCTTTAGAAGCCCTAGCAACAGGAGGCTGACTGCAGTGCAGACTGTACCACAGTCTCCTGCTGGCCCATACTGAGGACAGCACATGCTAATCTCTTTGTTAATGCATCTGAAATCTGCCCTCCCTCATTGTGTGGGCGGGACACAGTGTTCATAGTGAACATCACCATCATCATGGCGAATTTGCTGACAGGCTTGTTGATAAACAGTTTTCATTATTACTGTGAATATTGTAAAACCTTGGTAGAAGCTTGTGTGCTTTTTCCTCCTCACAGTGGATTTTATCACCTTTATAAGACTGTGTTTGCATATTTAAACCCTGGGAAACAAACATGCCCTTGGTGGCTCATAAGTAGGAAATAATTACATTATAATAAGATGTGAAGTGGAGCAGGGGAACAACAGGCATGTCTTTTATATTTGTTTTTGCTTCTGTTTTTCTTATCTGATGATAAGTGGGGGGAGGAGAGAACCAAAGAACAAGATGCTGTTTTCCTTAGAGAAGAGTACAAAGGCATAGAGTACAAAGGCATGAGACAGAGAACTTGGTGATGGTATGGTCCGAGATGGCCGCTGTGGGCAGGTGTGGTTTCTTAAGCCTGCCACATATTCTGCAAGAACAGAGAAATCTGTTCATTTTCTTGAGGTGGCAAGGACAAGAACAAAGTTCATTTTGGCCAGGACACTTCCGAACTCCTGGGAGGTCCTTGACTTTCTTGCATTAACCACGCCTACTTTGAATTTCTGACCAAGCATGCAATAGTTCTCGGACATTGCACAGAAAAAAAATTCTATGTTCTGTTTTGAGAACAAGCAGTGAGAACTTCCAAACTGGGGCTGTGAGAACAAAATGATGTCTTTTTTTTAATATAATGGTGCTGGGCTATTTAAGGTACGATACCACTAGTGCATTGACCCGTAGGGATCCACAGGTGGTAGTTTTCATGCTGTTGTGTATTCATGCATGCTGTACCACATTTGTCCAGCAGTCACCGCCAAAGCGTTCTGGGCATAGCAACGAGATTGTAAGGCTATTGTATTTCAAAATTACTAATATCTCCCAAAATATTGGTCCTATCAACTTGCCGTTTTTGCTACTGTCTTCATTGACCAAAAAATCATAAGTTTGCCAAACTGTAGCAATCAGCTCTTTCCGGATTTTGTGTGATTCCCGAGACATGCACACACACAGAGGCTATTTGACTTTTATAATACAGGGTGTCCCGTAAGTCTCCATACATAGGAGACATAATACATATGGTTCTAACATGTATTTCTTTATATTTCTTCTTTATAGTTCGTCAGCAGTGGAGGACACGCATTGAAATGTGTTCCCGACAAAATGGCAGTAATATAGAGCATATTATATAAATAAAAATGGTTTATGTCAAGAAACGTTTATTTTTCCTATGTATGGAGACTTATGGGACACCCTGTATAGATAACATACAATATAATAGCATATGATGTGATATAGTGACATAAGAAGATATTGCATTATACCATTTTGGTTATGAGTGGGCAGGTTTCCATCAAAATGCACTGAAAATTTTAAACCATATGTTTGGAAAATAATGCTAACTTATGTACATTTACATTTCCACTTACTGCTGCTGTGTTTTGAGGCACGTGGCTGAACAACCTCCTGAGCAGCTTCAGCTCCACTGAGAGGATGAGACCAGGGTTGTCCATGATAGGTTTAAGGTTTAGGATAGCTTTAGGACGACAGCCTTAAGCATCCACTTAAGTGTTACATCATCCACACTGTCTTCTTCTGCAGTAAGTATTGGTAAAATTTAATTTTACTCCATAAAATGGAGCTCCAAAAGTGATTTAGTCACACAACAGACACCAAAAACCAAGAGACCTCACCCAGTGTTCAAGACTTTCATACTAACATTCATTTAATATAAAGTCAAGAAGTGAGATTTTTTCAGTCTGGACCATACCATACAAATGTTTATTTTTACTCATTTTGTTTTTAAATTATGGCAGGACCAGAAATAAAGCAGAATTTCATTAAGTTAGACCAAGGGTTCCCAAACTTTAAAACTTGCAACCCCCAAAATAATGGTGCTATAGACTGGTGACCCCCACTAAGTGATTGAAACATAAAAAAACCCTGTGCGCACAGGAGTCACACAATGATACTGTCACATATTTGCAGCATTGCATTGTGGGTACTTGACATTTTATTCATTGTGTTCTGTTTTATGTGCAGGGGTTCGGGGGGGGGGGGGGGTGGTGGTGGTGGTTATGTAAATGTTTATTTAGGTCAGTGGTTCTCAATCTTTTTCTGTCAGGCCCCCCTTTGGAGCATGAAAAATCTCCAAGCCCCCCTCAACCTCAACAACGTTGTACCTGTTGTGCAATTATTACTTTTATTGAAAGAAACATCAATATCGTAAGAATACTTTTTGCTTTTCCTTGAATAATTTGTTGTGCAAATTAAAAATAACTTAGATTTTTGATTGAACAACACAAATGAACTCAGCAAGACTGCTCCCTGAGACATTATTTTTCAAAATAATAGGAAATGTGTAATTTTCTTACAACTGTGACAATAAGGTAAATTTTTTTTTTAGAACAACAAACACATTTTGGTAACAAAGATGAACATTTTAACAGTATCAATGGCTGCAATGAGCCCGTTTACATTGCACATCTCAGAACATCAAAGTGCAAACTGTACAAACTGTGCAAAAACAGAAACATTGCACATTTTTCTTTTCCAGTCAAATCCTTGTCCACTCTCCAAACCTAAACTCTTTGTCTAGTCTGGTGACAGATCGCCATGGCAGTAGATTAGTTTGTTGTACGTTTCTAAAATGAGTCCAGGGTGCTCCAACGCTAAAACATTAGTTCCACCTGCTACATGTTCTAACCTGAAGAAAAAATAAACACCTAGGAATGATCCCATGCCCCCCCTGGCAAGCCTTCGCCGGGGGGGCCCGCCCCACTTTTTGAGAAACACTGATTTAGGTTAATGGGGTTATGTAAATGTTTATTTAGGTTAATGTGTCTGTTTTACGTTTATTGGCCTTTTTATGTTTATTTTTGTTATTATTATTAATGTGACATCATTAGTCAAACGTGTAGGCCCAATAATGCCTTACCTGTTTGTCACTGTCAAGCTATTGTTTATACTGTTTTAATGAAAGCTTTGCTCTTTTGAAGTAAAAGCACTTCTTACACACCTTGAAACTTGCAATAGCAGTATCCTTCCTACAAAGTACAGGTGCAACAATACTGCCCTTAATCAGTTGTAACCTGCTGGCATCGCAACCCCCCAGAGGGTCGAGACTCACGCTTTGGGACCCTTGAGTTCAACAATTAAAAAGCATTGGTCTTGGTCTTGATCATCTTCTCGTTGATACCAGTGAATAGACACAACAGTACAGTAGTATGTGTTTTCTGGACCCACAGTGACTTTCTCCTATAACCCATCTATTCTGGCAGCTACTCATAAGGAAGTAACATGAAGTGGTGAAATTCCAGAGGGCATTCGCAGGGCATTAATTTAGTGATGCTGTTGTGACCTTTTAGTCTCATACAGTGTTAGATAAAAATGTTTTGTAAGTACATAAGCAGCTATTTTTTAATTCCATTCATACAAATTCATTTTGTGAAACTTCTCCAAACTCAAAGGACTAACAGAGTGTCCAGTCCTTATGTGACCCTGTCGTCTTGCGTCTGTCAGCACTGTGCCATATAAATAAAAAACACTGTCCCCTTCCCTGCAAAAGGTCACAACATTGAAAACTCCATCTGGACTAGCTTGTTGTTATTCATTTATGTATTGTGATTAGCATATGCTCTATTTAGAGAGCACCATCTTTTACTGTGGAATCTCAACTAATGTCGTAGTACGGTGGTGTCTCATACTGGGGGTTAAAGAAGTGAAGAAAAAGTTTTTAAAGTTATGTCAGGATAAAGATGAACTTGAGCCAGTTGACCCAGATAGAGTTGACAGGGTTTAGGACCCATGTCCCATGTAGAGATTGTGTTTATTGGGAAAGGTTTTCCTAAAACGATAGCTCTAGTGGTTAAGAGTTTCTTGAAGTTTACTGGTTCTTATTCCTGGTACTTACAATAACTGAGATGTTAGTGTACATTAGCTGGGATTCTCTTTGGGTATTGGATTATAAGGTATATTAGCTAGTGAGAGTAGTTACAAAGATGCTTTATTATCAGTTCACTAGATGCATACAACATACAGAGAACTGAGATACTATTTCTCTCTCATCTTGGTCAGTGTCATGAATAAGAATAAATAAACAGTATAAAGAATAAACTATAGCAGGATATAAAGTGTACATGTCAATCTATTTACAGCAGAAGCAGTTGTGCAATACAGTAATGGTTATGAGGTGAGAAGGTGCACGTGCATAATGGAACCAAACAGCCGCAGATATGACAATAGTGCAATGTTTATATAAAGTGCAGAAGACAGTTAGCAGCTAATGTGAGAACGTGTGAAAAACATTCCACTAATTAGTGTGTTTACTCTACTCTTATGAATGCAAGTGTAATCTGCGTGTTAACTTTTAGCAGGTATCTTAAATTACTGCTTGTTTTCGCATGATAGTGGAGAGCAGTGCAGTCTGAATTCTTTTTTTTTAGCTAGTGTTAATATTAGCAGGGGCGCCGCTACCAATTGTGGGCCCCATGAAAAGTAAATGTTGTGGACCCTTCATAAAATTCAGTATGCTGTCAATCTGTTGGACCAAGGGGGGCATTACTAACACCATTTACGCTGGGGTTAAATGAAACTGAAACTTAACATGCTTTCAACATCTGACTCCCGACTTCTGTGCCTCTATTATACAGCAGATCTTGCATGAAATTTCACAACTTCAAACCTGTATCCACTGGACCCCCTCCATTGCTCTATGGGCCCCCCACAAATGCTGGGCCCCATGAATTTGTCTTATTTCCTCCCTCTTTACGGTGCCCCAGAGCATTAGCATTGTCACACACTGTATGCACTACTTAGATTTAATAGTGGTCAGTGTGAAGTAAATTAATCATTGTTGAGTCATCATTTCTCACTCATGCCCAGCTCCACCCTCTTCTCCAAATATTATTGCCTCTGGCTTCAAAAATCCAGTATTGGAATCAATGAACAAGGACCACGGCTCCAATAACTTAAAAGTGATGTCACTGGATGTGGTTCCTTGCTCCCATAGATGTCTATTGAACTTCTATCTAAAAACACTAAACCAGTGGTGTTTTTCCAAGACTTTTTCCATTCTGGTTGATGTATTGGGTTTTGATTGGCAGCTCTGTATGACTCTCTCGCCAGCAGAGTCAGACTTTGTGTTTCTGTTTCTGTATTTAATAAAATATTTTTTTCAGGACAGGACGTGTCATTGTAGTTGTGGTTAATTAGTTCCACTAACAACACTGTAAAGTGACTTTTTGTGCGGTACTTGATTTTAAGTAAGTTCATTTAAGTTCATTTTAAGTTGAAGTTTACTGTTTTCTCAAGGTAGTACATATTTAGCATTAGCTCACCCATGGCACCCTGCAGATTGCTCTGACCAAGCTACTGGTGAAGCTACTGTAGTTCCACCCCTCCTCCCAAATGATCACATTTTGGCTCCAAAAATCAAACATAACAACGACCAAATTGTAAATGACTGGCATCAAAATGGCAATTTGGAAACCTATGGGAAACATCATTGGCACTCCATCCATTAATCATATATAGTTTATGACTGGGATGGGTATAAAGAGGCTTCAGAGTAGAAGTCCAGAAACCAACAGTAACTATATCCACTTCTTCTATATAGTCGAGGATTTTGGTTTCACATGAACTGTCCCATGTTTTTATATACAGTCTGTTATTAGAAGCAAAACAAAATATTTTGTTCATAAAATTAAATTTTTAAAAAAGTGTCTTTCAGTAGAAAGATTTTTTTTTTCTGGGTACTATCATCAAATTAAATTAAAATGACTAAGTAAGGAAGCTACATTTCAATTATTATTATGTATTATATAAAATTATTCATAGTATTTATACTAATTATAATTATTATTTATCTGTTTCTTCTCCTCCAAACAGGAATTAAAGTGATTGGTGGAGTGAAGGAGGTAACAGGAGAGGAGTTTGGAGTCTATGTCAAACGTATTTTACCAGGTGGCCTTGCTTCAAGTGACGGTAAGTTACTTATGAACACACCTTTTTTTTGTCAGGTTTCCTTAATGATTTAGTTCATATAGGAGGCAGTTTGCATGCCATGCATGTTTTACTGTTCCCTAATTAAGAATCTGTATAATGATGCTGAAGTCATTTGCCCTCCTATGAACTCAGTGAGACAAATCAGATTCATTTTCAGGAAACTGATTTAGGAGCTGGCCCAGATTTTTTGAGTCTGCCTTCAGACTTCTGATGTTTGAGAGCATACAACAGCTGAGTCACATTCTGTGCCTCCTCATCTAAGTCGAGGATGGGACGTCGAAGTGGATGGGTTTGTGTTATAAAAATAATATGATGGAAAATACTTTCCACAACAGCTGAGTTTATACCAGGAATGTCCTTCCGTTCGTCCATCCGTCCAAGATTTTTGTCCATCCCATTTCTCGGACATTATTCACTCAATGCTACTTGAATTCCACGCGTGTTCTTTACCATAAGGAGAGGTGCAGTGCATAGTTTGATGGCTGAATTTCAATGTTTAGATTTTTTTTCTTTTTACAAATTTTTGAAAAGTTTTTGAAAAGATTGAAATTTAAGACTGAAAATTAATCCTTGGGTAGGCAGGTTATCAGTGAGTGGGAGGGGCAAAGTGTTGTGCAAGTGGGCGGGGGCATTAGTAAACTCCGCTTACTTTTTCACTTTTTTGACCTCAGTAAACACTATAATGCAGTTCTGGTCTGAACAGAGTGTCTTTCAATAAATGTGAATGCCCTCCTTGATTGTTCTCTAGATGTCCGTTAGCCAGACTAATCATGTTGTCTGCATAAGTAACAATAACAGTATTGTTGATTAAAACAATAAGCTGAGTAAGATGCCTGTGGCCGGTGTGTTGATACAGTCTACAAAGGAGTGATTCATTAGACACATGTATGTTTTCCATCTGGAATTAACAATTGTCAAAAGATCATATTTGTCCTCATAAACAAATATTTTTCAGTTGACTTGCATAAAAGCCAAGATGATAAATGACTACCTTTGGATTAAATTGAGACATAGTGGACTTCCTGTCAGACTGATGTCCTCTGGACTGACAGAACCTTCTTTCGTGTCAATATGAAATTTTAATAAAATACATCACAACTTTGCCCTGACCTACTTTCTATCAGAAGGAAGACAGATACAGGGCACAGATTAAACAGAAAAAATAATATATGAATGTGTCTGTAACTTAAAATATAGGCAGTTTTTTTTTGTTTGCAACAGCACAGCCAACACAACTTGCATGTCTCCACAGTCTCCTCTTATGGTTCTTTTTCTGTGCTAGCCCCAGTTTGACTCATATTTCAATTTGACATTGATATTATAGTCTGTTGTGTCTAATCTAAGAACTTCACTCCCTACAAAGTAGTTCACATCAGCACAACTCAGACAAAACTTTCTGTTGATTCCAGCTGATAGTCATGAGATTTAAAGATATCAGATTTCAGGGTTTTGTGAGTTCTATGTTCTTAAAAGTATTCTATTTATACAGTATTTTTCTCCCATATCATCAAGGATTTTTGATAACTTGTTACTTGAACATCCACACTGAATTTCCCTTGTTGATAAGTTGTCCATAAGCAGCCACTTAAATCATATGGCTGGTACTGGGACTAACTGTAACTAATATGCTATTCACATTTAGCATAATCATATTAAATATAGATAATGTGGTTAAAGCAGAACAAGCACACAGTCATTTACCTTCTTTAGGATGCAATATTTTCTGCAAATGTCATTTCAGGTTTAATTACACCTGCGAGGCTCAGCTGGGCTCAGGTCCAGTGATGTTTTCAGCACTTTGCATGAGGTTCAACAGCAGTAAATCACTCAAAGGCCAGAGAAATGATGTAGACTAAGTGATCATATGTGGCTCTTTTACACTTGGTTATTTTTCTGCACTCTTTGAAGTCACATCAGATAACAGCAGCAGCTAAATGTTAAAAATGCAAATGAGTACTGTAATGGGGAAGGCTGTAGAGAATAGAAACGTGACACTGGTTTATCCTAATCTCCAAAGACTGATAATGATTCCCAAAAAGCAGAGTGGCAAGGGAGGTTGGGAAATGTGGAGTGTTTCATAAAGAAAGTATTTTTCAGCTTACCGGGGAATTGAGTTGACACTGTAAATGTGTGTGTATGTTTTTGAACTGGTGTAATGATGACCAGGATGCTTAAACTGTTTCTTCCCTCCTAATTTGTATTCATTCCCATATTTCTATTTACCATATTAAGTTCCAAAGCTTATAACTGAAGAACCAGGCCAAAATTAATCAATGACACCTTGTTTGATTTGAGACATAATAACCTCTGTTTTCAGAAATGTTCCTTTGTTAGTATGTGGCTAAAATACAACCTGAACCACAGACACTAGTCCCATTGGCTTTGATCATTATTCAGCTGATTCTTTGACTTGTTTTGGTGCTCAGGGATACTGTAAAAAAAACCTAGTGAAGTGAATTTCAGAGAACCTAGGCTTTGTAACAAGGTATGGCATGCCTACAGTCACAAAAGTTTTATTGTAGAAACTTTAATGTATTTAATATTTCCGGTAATCCAGTCGGAAGAGAAAGGCTAAGGGAAACCCCAGCTGAAAATTTAGTAGAGCTGTTTTGGGTGAAGCAAATATTTAAAATAAAATATAGTATTATGAATATAATATCATTACTCTATTTCCATCTAGTGTCTGGCAATACAGCTACAATGATGTATTTTAAGTTTAGGTTAAATTTGATCCATATTTAAAATGGTTAAACACAGAAACTAGAAGATGTTCCCTTTCAATTGAAGCCTATTGCATTCACAATGGTTTACATGTCATATTATAACCTGTTATAACCCATTAGGTTTTCAAAAGTGGAAGTTTAAAACATGAAATTCTTCCCAAATGTTTTATGTCTCACTGTTTTGTGCAAAATTAACCACACTTTCAGGGAAGGGTTTTACAGTACACAGGTATCAAAAGAGATTAGATTCAGCGCAGTACATTTACTGAATAAGGTCACAGCAAGTTTTCTTCACGTTAGGCCTCTTGGTCTGGGTCTTTGTATATACTCTGAAACAGATGCAGTCAGTGTTTCACTGACGCTACAGTCAGACTAACACTCGACCTTTGTTTGACCTCTGACAGGGAACCTGTTGCCAGGGGACCAGATTTTGGAGGTGAATGGGGACAGTCTAGTCGGAGTCACAAGTGAGAGGTAACCAGGACAATGCCATAGTACTCATATATGTGACCCATGTGACTGCCAGTGGTGACACTATCACTGTATTTACACTATGTGGTACTGGCTTGACTGAACTTGACTCAACCTGACTCAGGTACCAGGTACTATTCCTGGAGGCCATTTCCATTACAGGATACTACCAACTTTAGAGTACCTGGTCATCATAGTGATGCTGCACGTAACTTCCGCGACATCATCTTCAACGCGTCACAGCTGACGGTAAAAACAAAGAGGAAGAGAAGAACAACAATGCAAGACATGCACACAATGGAGGATGTCGATGGGATAATATTCCACTTTTGTCGTTTTGCGGGCTGTCATCTTGGATTAACCTACCGGTATATTTACTGTAGACTTCTGAATCTGGTTTTTAAAAAATGGCAGGTTGCACATTGATGACGCAATGACGTAGAGACTCTCTGTCCAATCAGTGGTCTGCAGTGTTTACATGTCACATTTTAGTATCTCTTCACCTGTTTTGGAACTTCGGCCGAGCAAGTACTAAAAAAATAGTACCAGATTTCAGGCTCTTTTACGTAATAGGAACGCAAAAAGACAGAGTCCAGTCAAGTTGAGCCAGTACCACATAGTGGAAATGTGCCATATGACACTTATGTAAATGTGTTTTATGTGTTTGCTGCTTCACAGAGCTGTGGACATCTTAAGAGCAGCCTCAGCAACCAATCACATGCGCCTTCTCATAGCCAGAGATGAAGAAGCAAAGTAAGCAGAAAGCATTCACACAATGTCACACTATTCACAATGAAATATAAGCATAAGTGGATGTACAAGTAGAAACTAGAGCCAGGGTCACCAACCCACTGATTTGGATCAACTGGTAGATCATTGACACATTCCCTGTAGTTTCCAATAATGGCAGAAAAATAAACATAGAAATGTACAATACCTGATTAATGTTAAGTTTCTCAAGCACCATTTCCCTTGTTTCAATACAATCAAGGAACTCGAAAATGATACCAATGTAGACGGAACAAACAGTTGTAACATCATTGATACCCACTGGGGGTGGCTACGCTTGGCTCCAAAAAGTCCTGGCTACCTTAGACTTACATTGAACATCTTTCTAAAAATACTGTGTCAATACATTTTTACTAGGAGCCACACTGGTCTCCTTTTGTTTGGACTCGCTAATATTTTGTTCATCCTTATGTTTTTCATCCATTAATTCAATCTCAGGGCAAATAGAAGACTTTGTCTGCTGTGTGGGGCTTTCATTGATAGTCAATGTCTATTTGAAATGTCAGTGTTTAAACCTAAATAAAAGCCTTCAAGTTGAGAGTACAACCTAGGCTTAAAGATGTACTTTTCTGTGCATTTTGAAATATCAGAATAATGCATTAAAAATTATGAATATTAAACTGAAATAAACACTTTGTGAAGATCTCAAAAAAAGTTTTTTTGCTTGCTTGAGGTAGTTTAAGAGAATGGAATAAGAGTTCAAAACACTTTTAAGTACCTTCAAATAATTTGTAGTATAACAACCATTAAAATCATTATTCATGATTCATAAGATGTTCTCAATCTTCTTGGATATTCTTGTTCACTGATAAAACATAACTGGTAATTCTGTGTAATGTAGAGCTGTTCAGGTGAGTTTTGGAGCCAGAAGTCAGTTTATCTGGACAAAAAGGGTGGAACTACAGGAGCCCTAGAAGTCAGAGATGAGCTGATGTTAAGAACTAGCTTACTGACGCTTTTACTGTCAAATGGTAAACTTCATCAAGCACTATGTAACAAAGTCATTTTATGGTCTTGAACCTATGAATCACAACTCTGGTCAAGCTTTCTGTCAGGAAAAAAAAGTGTTTTATTAAATGAACAGAATCTCCAAAAGTCTGACGGGGCAGGGAAGTGAGCTGTCATACAAACGAGTCAATGAAATCTCAATGCGGCAGGCATCAAAGCCTTCTATTCGCCCTGTGGACTGGTTAACAAAGGTGAAATGGACCATCAGGTTATTTATTAGAGATTCCAAATAAACGGATCAGACCGGAATGAGTCCTGGAAACGTTTATTAACTTAGTATTTTTAGAGGGAAGTTCATAATAAGTCTGTGGGAACCAGGGCTTTTGGGAGCCAGTCTTCATTTTTGAGCTGGGGTCCTGGACCCCTGGTCCTAAGAGATTACAATAGTATTTGTTGAGTTCTGTTGTCCCGTAGGACCACACTCAGGACACATTCAAATCTAATCACTCAGGTCACACTCAGAGGTGGTCTAGATATATGTCCACATTTTCTTATCAGTCTGAATGTGTTGTATGGCAGACTGAAAAACTGAATACTCGGCTGATATTATCTGTAACTGAAACCCAGCGCACCAATGACGTCTTATAGTTAGCATATAACATGATAAGAGACTATAAAGCAAAGAGAATGGTCAAAGTGTCATTCTGATGCGTTAAGTACCTCAAAGACCAACAACAGTGCCATTGTCTGTGTCAATTCACGTACAGAATAACGGACAACATTCCAACTTAAAAGTTGATACTGCTTGCCAACAAACAGTAGAATCAGTTATGTTTACAAAAAACATTTCAAATCCACCCTATTCAATTTGAAATGACAACTGTGACCATATTTCAGGATGTGGGAAAGATTTTTTATTTGCATGTGGAGCAAATAAAGACCCTTGTTGTATATTTCAGGATAGAGATTTCCTTTACCTTTCTGACAGACAGATAGAAAAAGTAGATTTTTACTTTGACATGTTTCGGTTACAACCTGTAGCCTTCCTCTGAAGGGTCACTTGATGTTACTGTGGCATGTCATTGTCAGCTGTTTTATCCTGGTTTGCCAGACAACAGGGGACAATTATGCATGAACTTAATTGGACTATATTTCAGGATGGTTGTTAATAAAGGGTCTGAGGCCCACAGGCACTTGTGATGTTGTCAAACACTTATTTTGTGTTTAGGCAAAGACACGGTACTGTTTGCACTGGTAAAGAATGGAATGGGTGGTTGAAAATACTAATGCAGACTGTAGATGTAAGATGCCACAGCACAAATAGGTTTCAAGTCATGTCATTTCAGCCTTTACACTGAGTATCAACAAAGGATTCAAGACAAATGTCTGATGAATCAATTTGACAAATGCATGGTGGAATTAGGCCTCTCACAATTCTTCCATAGTCACAGTTATTGGAGGTAACTGTCATTATTATTGCCTTCATTTACATGTATAAAAACAGATGGAAGAAGCTAAGAAAAATACATGTTTTATTATTATTGAGCCTGTTTTTCTAATTTGACAACACCCAGTTTGACTAAAATAAGGTCAGTGCATTCACGCAGCATAAATCCAAAACAAGGAGCACCTCAAACTTTAAAGGTAGTAGTGGATTTGCATATTTAGTCGTGCAGGACTGTGACTCCTGTGAATTTTAGCAGGCTGTGCCTCTTCATGTAATCCTCATTGAAGAGACTTACCAGCTCCAGCAGCATACTTTGGATTTATTAGTCACATCCCATGAGCATGTCAAACTGCAAGCTAATGTGATGACATGTGACATTCTTCAGATTACTTTAATAAGGTTTACATCAGAGGTGGCTGTGACTCTAATTTTAGTGCTGAGCTTTAACATTGTGATGTTGTTGGTCTTTAAGGTAGCCTGAGCCCTCCATGGCCCTCTTTGTGTTGCTCTGCAGTGGAATGACAGCCGCACTGAGGACTGAGGGAGAGGAAAGAGCTTAACCTAGGGCTGTGCTCCTGACAGGATGAGCCTCGTGTGTTAATCTGTGCTCTGTGCTTTAACCACCATACAACCCAGAGCTGAGGAGCCGCGGGGGGGAGTGGACAGGAGGGAGGAGCAGGATTATGTCTGTCTGTCTGTATACTCTCTCCCCAACAGATTCACTCTATGTCTCATAAAAAAAAAGAGTCCAAACTAGATTAAAACCAGAGCTGCGAGCTTTGAATAAAAACAAATCACTACTTCACTGTTAATGATACTCTCAGTGGTGTATTTAACGCAGGGGTAAACACATGTGGTTGACCCTGTTTACACTATATAAAATATTAATAGTGCTTGTTAAGGAAGTCTTAGTTCATGCTGGTGAATACTGCTGTACAATTATAATGGAAAGGGAGATGTAGCAATCAACATGTCTTTCTGTTGTCATTTTAGGAGAACCATTCAATGTTTATTCAGCAAATTTGCTCCAATAATCAGTCATGTAAAGTAAAGGTCCTTTTTGCCATATAGCAATTTCTGAACCCAAGGGGTGGGTGTATTTTGTTGTGTTACTGGCATCAAGTACTGAAATACAAAACCATGTAAGGGTCTGAGGTCGGAGTTTTCTCCAATTTTACCTTGCAGTTCTTTCCAATGGCAAACTAAAGCTTTGAAATGTTCAAAAACAATCAGACTTGCCTGGAAATTCTAGCCTCAGTTATCCAGCTAACTGTGTCACTGTTTGACTTAATGGGTTTAATGCATTAGTTCAGATCCAAACCAACAAAGACAGGGGTGTCAAACTCATGTTAGTTCAGGGGCCACATACAGCCTAATATTTTATAAAGTGGGCCAGACCAGTAAAATAATAGAAATAATAGGGTAACAAACTTATAAATGATGTCAACTCCAAAGTTTTCTGTTTTTGAGTGAAAAAAAGGCAAATTCTGTAATGACAATGTTTACATCTATGAACCGTACTTGAACATAACATGAACAAATATGAACAACCTGAAAATTCTTTTAAAAAATAAGTGCAATTTTAACAATATTACACCTTAGTTTATCATTTATAAATGTGCATTATGAGTTTCAGATCACAGTGGATCTACAAATGCACAAAACATTTAGTAACATGCAGAATATTAGTAAAATTAGAGTGCTGTTAAGACATTTCAGGTAGTTCACATTTTTTGTAAAAGGCTAGTCTGTAAATGTAAACATTTTTGTGTAATTTTACTTTTTTTTTTTAAACTGAAACCAAGAGAAAAATTTACAGTTTTCATTATTTACAGGTTATTATGATAGTATTTTACTGTTCTGACCCGCTTTAGATTGAATTGAGCTAAAATGATTTTAATATCTTCAGTGTAATTTTTGCATTTCACAAATTCATCCCAGGGGCCGGACTGGACCCTGTGGTGGGCTGGTTTTTGCCCCCGCGCCGAATGTTTGACACCTGTGAAC
Organism: Sphaeramia orbicularis; assembly: GCF_902148855.1. Taxonomy (NCBI): domain Eukaryota; kingdom Metazoa; phylum Chordata; class Actinopteri; order Kurtiformes; family Apogonidae; genus Sphaeramia; species Sphaeramia orbicularis. The sequence continues at coordinate 50,066,796 of NC_043964.1, forward strand.
AAAGTCAACTGATCAAGGCTCAAGATCATGGTTCTGAATGCATCAATGGAACACCTTCCACTGGTTTACCAGTCACCACCAGTATTAATGTGTTTCATGAATAAGTCATATAATTCAGTGTGCAGATAAAAAAAACAAAAAAAAACCCTTTTATAGTGTTTTGTTTCCCACTGAAGTCATGTGTCATTTCAGCACCACAGAGGAGACAGCTCCTCTGCTACCAGAGCATGTCCATGGTCCCAATAGCCTTCACCTTCTATTTGGAAAATACAGTATTCTAAGTAATCCATTCAGCTGCCCAAACCAGCACATGTAACAGTGAAACTCCTGAATGAGCTTAAGACCTTGCTGTTACCACATTATATTGATAATATAGTATAAGTATTCATATTCATATTGTCCAAACCTCTGCCAGGTTGAAAATGATCCCCTAATAACCCCAGCATGACCCATCCAACACTGTGTTGACAGCAATAACCCAGCACTTTCTCAGGTGCAGCTTTATGTGATGAGTCTGGTAAGCTGTGACCTCAAACCACATCATTGTATAAAATTATACTGTATATTTATCTGTAAATTTAGTTATAGTATGACGAGGCATCCAGCAGACACAGTGCCGTGCAGAATGATCAAAAGAACAATTGTGCCTGGTTCCAAAAACTGCTTCAGGGTTCAGTGCCTTCATTTGAGTGTGAAATTAAATGTGGCACCTTTAACAAATATCATCTGTTGCTGCCGGTTATGAAAGAGGTGAAACACGAGGTTGCGTTTTTTGTGCTGTCTAACAATGATCTGTGTCCTTATTTACCGTGGAGCCAATGTGACCGCTTATCATAATCTGCTTAGAAACGGTATTTTCAAATCAGCAAACGCAGGGGATATCATATTGTTGTATTGTAGATGATCATGTTTTAGCAAAATAAGAAAGCAAATACAGAATTTCTGCACCATAGGCATTGATGTTCTTTAGAAATGTGATGCTGAGATGAGCCAATTTATACCTGAGCTTTTGAAAACATAAATATTTCTTCTTCTCGATCACTAATATTTCTAATATGTAATAGGAATATGCCACAAAACTGATTTTATCTGAGAGGCACAGTATTGATGCATACATTGACTATAATTTACTCTACTAGAGGTACAGATAATTGTTTGAATGAGACCATGGTATAAAAGTAAAACTATTAATTCAACTTCTTTATGAAGTGAAAGTGCAAAAGTACAAGTTCTGAAATGTACTCAAAGATTAAAAATGTTTATACATTTCCAGGAGTTGTTTCAATGCAAATCTATTGAACCATATCATCTGTGTTAGTATTACTTCTCCTAGTCTCATATATCTTACTAAGACCATCGTCTCTGTGATATTCAATCTTAAGCCATAGTCTTCTTAACATTTCTCTTTTGCTTTTATTTTCAAGGAGAGAATTTGCTGAGCTACTGGAGAAATATGGATCCAATGGTAGTACAGGATCAACACGCAACTCTCCCATTCAGCAAGGTAGGATGTCTGTTTCAATCATTATCTTTCCAGCATTATTTTTTTTCATATTTTTCTCAGTTGACTGTGTATATATGTATATATGTAGTGGACAAAGCCTCAATGAGATGATCCATTTGTTTTTAACAGGCAAGTTTAGAAAGTGCTCATATTTTGCAAAGAGTGTGGAGTTGAAGAAGGGCTCAGACTTCACAGGTTTAAAGTCCGTAGTCCAGCAACGTTAATGATACAACCTCATAATGCAAGACTCTGTAAAATTACACTTTCACTTGGGCCAGGGCCATTTAAAACAAATGCAAGTTGAGGAGGAAAGTTAAGACAACACTGTTTTTTTAAAATTAATCCCGCGATCTCGACAATCATTTGACAAATTTAGATTGCTCACCATCTAAGATTGTGAGATTGCACAGCCCTAGTTTCATGTGTGTGCATCTCCTGCTTGTGCGTATGTATTTATTACAAACACTTCCATATTTGAAACAGTGGAAGAATGTTTGGTCTGGTGTGTGTCAGTAGTTAAAGGTACAAATATAGGCTTCCTCTTTAAGTGCTTTGGCCATTATTGGATAACCATAAAATTATTTTCTGTGTTTTGTTATTACGCCCAAAGGGAAGATGGAGTAAGTCAGCCTTTAAAAATGGCTTATGAAAAGTGCATTTGCCCATTACACAATTTGCAACATCTGTTTCATTCATTCAGAAAGCAGCCAGCTGCCACAGATTTATTAAAACAGGTTGGCAGTGCATGGGCAAATGTGTGTGGTCTATGGTGGAAGTTTATTTCTGCAGCCGATTGAGGACATGGGTTCCCACTACAATTGTGTGCATTTAAGTGTTTAATGGATGTATCAGTAATGTGTGTTAAAAACATCCAAGAGCCATCACATTATCTGTTACTATCAATTTGGTTAATAAGGTGGCGTTACCTCAGCACTAGGGATGTAACGATATGAAAATTTCATATCATGGTTATTGTGACCAAAATTATCACGGTTATCATTATTATCGCGGTATTGTTGAAATTGTGCTCAAAATCTTCAAAAAGTACTAATACACACACTGAAATAATTTAACCAAGTTGTATTTTGAAAAAACAAACAAACAAACAAACAACAAAAAAACAAATAAAATAATTGGCACAATGCACTTTCTGTTGGCAGAAACATTCAAGTATTAACCCTTAGGGGTCTGAGCCTATTTTGTCTGTTTTTCAGTCCTTTCGATTTTGCCTTTATGTACTATATAAACAAATGTTTACTATACCCATGTTTGGGATCTGTTTTTTTTTTTCAGCACAACTTCATTTATATCATCTGCCTATTATTTTTTTCCACTTTAATCCACTATATTAACACAAAAGGCCAGAAAACACAAATTTTTTTTTTTTAAAATCCAATTTGAAAAATGTGTATAATTTATTGCATAAATAACACACAGATGCTTAACGAACCTTTTTAAAGACTTTAAAAGTGAATATTGGTTCCAAATATTAGGTATATAAAATTAAAGTTGTAATAAATTAAAATTATACTCAAACATTTGACATAAAAGCGTATCTTTACATAGGCGTTTTCTGTGGAGAAGTGTGGTAATCAAACATGGTTATCATGATAATTAGAATTTAAACGGTAATACTAACTGTTGGCAATTTTACCGCTTTTTATCGTTATACCGGTAATTGTTACATCCCTACTCAGCACATTTTGGTCTTGACTTGTGATGTGATGTGTCTAGTCAGGTCCCAGTCAGGTTAAGTAGTTATTGAATTATAGGAGCAGATGGTGCGAAATGATAAAACTGCACAACTTAACAATTCTTGTCGCATAACAGTGTTAGGACACTGATGGCACTTTTTTTTTTTTTTTAATTTTTAGTAGCAGAGTAATCAAATACACGGATCAGCCATCACCTTCCAAAATTGTCCATGACAAGCACATGGCCTGCTAAATATGCTCTGAGTGTTACATTTGATTTTAAGGATAGGGAGGAAGCAGATGTCTGCCCCAATGAAAAAAAAAAAAAAATGTCTGAAGGATATTTGGGCTGCTTGGCAGTTGGTCGCCATGTTGGGCATTATTCATTACTTAAATTCGCTCTGGCTTAAATGTTTGACAAAACAACACACGTATTCAGAGCCCATGTACTGCTGGAACCATCTGTAGTAGCAGCACATCCGGGACGTTTCTATTTTAGTCCCTCTTATTCAAAGGGTGTGACACATCGGGCTGTCCTTAACACACCCCAACAGTCTGTTCATTAAGAAGGGAAATTTACACCTCCCAGCCAAAAGCAAGTAAGGCAGTCTTGTGTGATTCCATTCCTCTTTGTCTGTTGCACAGGAGGGCGCTACTTGGATAGCACGTCATCTGGTTCCTCGTCTCGTTCCCAGAGTCCTTTGTTGTTGAGTCCTGCAGGTTCCCAGAACATGTACAACAACAGTGGGCCAATGCTGCGCTCTCTCAGGTAAGACGTCAGCTGATTAAAGAAAATGATGACCCAACCAATGCACCACCGTACTGCTGGAAAAAGAAAGCCATATGTTGTATGCTAAAGAACTTTTTGTCAACATTAAAAGCAGTACGGAAATATCAGACTAAACATTAAATTAACAGATTAAACAGTCATTTAATTACAGCTACATCCAGGTAGAATATATCTTTGTTGCAATGGTTCCTAAATTCTTAAATGAGTTCATGTATGACTGTTTGGCAAATTCTTCTACTGTTAATTCTTGTTCTTGATGTGGTGTCCTCTAAGGCAGGGGTGTCGAACTCATTTTCTTCCAGGGGCCACATTCAGCCCAATTTAATCTGAAGTGGGTCGGACCAGTAAAATAATAGCATGACAGCCAATAAATAATGACAACTCCAAATTGTTTTAGTGCAAAAAATAACATTCAATTATGCCAATATTCACATTTACAAACTATCCAAACAAAAAGGATGTGAATAACCAGAAAAAAATGCACAATTGTACAATTTTATCAATATTCTGCCTCGACTTATCATTTATACATGTGCATTATGGATCATATCTACAAAGACACAAACCATGTAGTAACAGGCAGAATATTGTTAAAATTGCACTTAATTCTTTTTAGAGATTTCAGGTTGTTCATATTTGTTCAGGTTATTCACATTTTATTGTTACAGGATAGTTTGTTAATGTAAACATTTTCATAATTTAATGTTTTTTGCACTAAATCAAAGGGAAAAAATGGTGTTGTCATTATTTATAGGTTATTATAATATCATTTTTGAGTTTGATGCCCAAACTTGCACTGTGCAAATTCATCTCGTGGGCCAAATTGGAACCTTTGTCGGGCCGCATGTTTGACACCTGTGCTCTAAGGGACCAGAGCTGATGGTGTTCATCCTAGACTTGCACTTTTGCCCTTTACACACAGAAACACAGAAATACGTCTAGATGTCTTGAATCTTTTAAGTTTGTTCTGCATCACAGAGACTGAAATCTCATTTTACTTTTCCTTACTTTTGCTTCTAAAGGGTAGATCTGTCTCGTATGCTCCGATTTTACTGAACTTATTTCACTAAGTCATGCTCACCTACTCACATCACAGGATTCAAATCACATTATCATTTCAATATTTCAACTCATTAGTCCTACAAGTTGCTTCTTTTTAATTTTTTAATGTGTTGCAGCCTGAATGTGAGGAACGAATGCATATTTCAAATGAACTGACGTCAACCGGACAAAACATGAATTACCTTGTGTTCATACTGTCTATAATAAAATACAAGTTAGCTGAAGTAGTATGAGGTCATTTATAGTAAAGAGATGGAAGAAGACACCAGATTGCTCTGATGATGTTGTGATCATATGTTTATGTTGTCAGTCACCCAGGTGAAGGGGTTATTCAGCTCATTTCAGTGGCAAGATCCAGCAGTCTGGGCATCACAATCGGAGGAGGCTCCAACAGGCCTGATGGTCCTGCAGTCTTTATCCAGGAGGTTCTGTCTGGAGGTGACTGTCACCGGGTAAGGAGCAAGGCCACTAATTCATTCAAAAATCAGGACTGGCACATGCCTGTCAGCTTCTACAACAGTAACACATACCCAGAGTCTACACTGTGGCTTGTATTCCCACTTGTGGACTTTTATTCTACTCGTGGTTAAGTCTACATTTCTGTATTCATCAAGGACTGTGTGGAAGACCAGGAGAATACCTGGTTCAGAGCTGGACTGAGATGAATTCAGTGTAGCAGTGGGAGAAAATACACTGAAGTGTTGATGTAGATCAGGGGTGTCAAAGTCATTTTCTTCCGGGGGCCAGACCCGTCCAATAATAGCATGATAGCCAATAAATAATGACAACTCCAAATTGTTTTAGCACAAAAAAATGATATTCCATTATGCCGATGTTTATGTTTACAAACTATCCAAACAAAAAGGATGTGAATAACCAGAAAAAAATGAGATTTGTCAAGAAATATAAGTACAATCTTATCAATATTTTGCCTCGACTTTTCATGCATATATATATACATTACAGATCAGATCTACAGGGTGTCCCATAAGTCTCCATACATAGGAAAAATAAACGTTTCTTGACATAAACCATTTTTGTTTATATAATATGCTCTATATGACTGCCATTTTGTCGGGAACACATTTCAATGCATGTCCTCCACTGCTGAAGAACTATAAAGAAGAAATATAAAGAAATACATGTTAGAACCATATATGTATGGAATGTATTATGTCTCCTATGTATGGAGACTTATGGGACACCCTGTACAAAGGCACAAAACAGTTAGTAATAGGAAGAATATTGTTAAAATTGAACTTAATTCTCTTTAGACATTTCAGGTTGTTCATATTTGTTCAGGTTATTCACATTTTATTGTTAAAGAATAGTTTATTAATGTAAACATTTTCATAATTTCATGTTTTTTGCACTAAATCAAAGAGAAAAATTGGTGTTGTCATTATTTATAGGTTATTATAATATTATTTTTGAGGTTGGTGCCTTAACTTGCACTTTGCAAATTCATCCGGATTGGAACCTTTGGTGGGCCGGTTTTGGCCCCTGGGCCGCATGTTTGACACCTGTGATGTAGATGATGTAGGAGGGTAAAGGAGAGGCTGAAGAGATGAAGGGTGGATAGAATAGAATAGAATAGAATAGAATAGAATAGAATAGAATAGAATAGAATAGAATAGAATAGAATAGAATAGAATAGAATAGACTTCATTCATCCCCATGGGGGAAATTCAAGATATCCAGTAGCTCACATAAAATCCACGATCACAACACAACAACAATTCAAGTCTGTACAGGGAAATATGAATAAATATAAACGCTAAGTAGAATATAATAAATATATTCTTTTAAAGTAATGTAATAGTAAAGGTAAAAATAAATAAGAATATGTAAAAATTGAATAAGATTAAAATAAAATAATTATTGCATACAATCCAGTCTTGGCGGTGGTCGGGGGTAGAGGGTAGGGCTGGTATCAGGGGTTGTTAAAGTGTCTTATGGCTGTGGGGACACAGGATCTCCTGAACCTCTCAGTTCCTCGTTACATTGAGATGATCCACTCAGTGCTGCTGCTCCTCTGTCTAACCTGGGTGTTGTGGAGAGGATGGTTAGCATTGTCCATTGTTGCTCTTAGTTTAACCCTTGTGCAACTCCGTGCCACAGAGTCCAGTCTCCTCCCTGTTTTAACCAGCTTCTCCAGGCACTTGCTGTTTTTTTCAGTGAGGCTCCCACAGAGCACTCACCACCACAGTGTGGTAGAACATGCACAGCAGCTCACTGCGGACTTCAAAGGTTCTGAGCCTCTACAGAAAGAAGAGGCAGCACTATGTTTTCTTATAGATGGTGTCTGTGTTTGCAGACCAGTGCAGCTTTCTGTCCAGGACCACAACCAAGTATTTATGAGTCTGCTTAGTCTCAACAGCCTCTCCTTGTATGAAGACCAGCTGACTGGGGGGCTTTGTTCTCCTGACGTCCGCCACCATCTCCTTATTCTTGGTAGTGTTCTGGAGGAGACTGTTTTTATGCCTCCAGACAGTGAAGGCCGTAGTTCCTGTACTCCCTGTCCTGTCCATTTCACACACAAGCAGCTGTATCGTCTGAATACTTCTTAATATGGCAGGACTCCCAATCAGAGTAAACAGGAACGGAGCTAACACAGTGGGCAACATTAGATGGCAAATAAAACCATACACAATGTTTTAAAATGTTTATTGTATTTAATTATTTGAGCAATTAGTTTACTGAAGCACATGGTTCACTGAGGGGACATGTTTTAGAGTAGTGTCTCCTGGAAATGAAATAGAAAGGCATTGATCTACAAGTCATTTGAAGTCTGTGTATTATGTAATGAAAAGATAAAACTAAGGGGAAAAATTGGTTTGAGCTCAACCTACCACTTCCTCTTCCTGCTCGCAGGGTGTTTGGGCAAAAGGTTTTGGAGGTTCAGATACTTTTTACAGGTTTTTTATTGGAGGAAAGCCCCAAGCAGGAAATAGGTAGAGGGTAGTTTTATTGTAAATGTTTATAGGGAGTTATTTATTACATATCTGGTGTGTATACACTACCAGGCAAAAGTTTGGACTCACCTGGTTTTTCTTTATTTTTATGACTATTTCCATTGTAGATTCTCACTGAAGGCATCAAAACTATGAATGAACACATATGGAATTATATAGTTTAAAAAGGTGGGACAAAACTCAAAGCATGTTTTATATTTTAGATTCTTCAAAATAGCCACATTTTGCTTTTATTACTGCTTTGTGCATTCTTGGCATTCTCTTGATGAGCTTCATGAGGTAATCACCTGAAATGTTTTCCAAAAGTCTGGAAGGAATTCCAAATGATGCTGAGCACTTGTTGGCCATCTGTGGTCCATCTCATGTCATTTAAATAAGAAGGTGAGTCCAAACTTTTGCCTGGTAGTGTATATTTATTAAACTATTTATACATTTTGGTAAAGGGTTTTGTGTATATATATTCATTGTAGATTTTAATTGGTGTGTTAACATGTATACCTGCTAATGGAACATGTCACCTGAAGGTATAAAAGTAACTCTGTGTTTGAAGTGTGGGATTAGTGTTTGTGGAACTGTAGATAGTAGTTTGTTAACATGGTGGATTTTCTGATGAACATGGTGCTTAAATAATAAAATCTGATCAAGATCTTCTTGTCTCTGGAGCTCCTCGTATGGTCGCCTGGGCCAGTTTTAGCCAGTTTACATGGTTCATTATTATTTCTTGGTTCTCTATCAAAAAAGGCTGCAGTTCTGCTCTGGAATGGTGAGTTGCTGCCCCAAGTGGAGGATTTTGTTCAGAGGTGAGGGAAGAATAGAACTGGGAGGTCGACAGGTAGATTGGTACAGTGAGTATGTTCCTGCCCTATGGACTAAAAGAACAACATCACAGATACTGATGGGTCTGAGGTCGTCTGATGATGAGGAGGAACAGCTTCTGTAATTCTGTCTGCAACCCCTTAGTGAATAGCCAGACACACTTTGGTCCACGAATTAGACAAAGTCTGGAGAATTCCGATGCATAAGTGTTTATTGAACAGTAAACAACAAAAAAATGGACAGTTCTCAGGAACTGACTGACAGGACAACCTCCTCGACATCTCACTGCTGAGGTGTTCCATTTCCAACTAGTAGAAGGGCCTGGGACAGATCCAGGACATACTAGAGCGCAGGTGTCAAACATGCGGCCTGGGGGCCAAATCTGGCCCGCCAAAGGGTCGAGTCTGGCCCTTGGGATGAATTTGTGAAATGCAAAAATTACACAAAGATATTAGCAATCCTTTTAGTTCAGGTTCCACATTCAGACCAATTCAATCTCGAGTGGGTCAAATCAGTAAAATACTGTCATAATAACATAAATAATGACAACTCCAATTTTTTTCTCTTTGTAAATGTAAATATTTTCATGTATTTACACTAAAACAAAGTATAATTTCACAAAAAAAGTGAATAACCTGAACAAATATGAACAACCTGAAATGTCTTAAGAGAAGTAAGTACATTTTTAACAAGATTCTGCCTGTTATTAAATGTTGTGTGTATTTGTAGATCCACTGTGATCTGTAAGTTATAATGTACATGTGTAAATGATAAACTGAGGCAGAATATTGTTAAAATTACACTTATTTTTCAGTTTGTTCATGTTATTCACATTGTTTGAAAGGATAGTTTGTAGATGTAAACATTTCATAATGTAAATTAACTTTTTTCGCTCTTAAACATAGAGAAAAGTTTGGAGTTGACATTATTAATATATTATTATGTTATTATATTACTGGTTCGGCCCACTGCAGATCTAATTTAGCTGAATGTGGCCCCTGAACTAAAATGAGTCTGACACCCCTGTACTAGAGGTATTCCATCTGTTAACTGGCCCAGGACCACGTAGGTACCCCCACCCTACCACAGAGCAGCAGGAGGAAGTGGCCAAGAAGAGGAAGGTCCAGGCATCCCTGCTTAGGCTCCTGGTCCTATGACCTGGACCTGGATAAGCAGAGGATGGATAATGCAGAATATACATAGTACAAGCAATAATTTTAAAGTGTCTTACATCCAAAGCAGAATGAAAAAACAGGAGCTCGGTCTGGTAGCCAATATGACAGAAAACAGTTCAGCATATGCAGTGGCAGATCCAGAAAAAAATGGAAGGGGTGGGGGGAGTGCTATATTTACATACATATGTGATATCCTTCTCTGAACTGTCATATTCCTACTCAGCAGGACTGTTTGCTTTGTTTACAGAACATACTGTGCATTACAGTCATTATTTCACAACACAATATACACTTTAATCTTAATTAACCCTGAAGCTTAGATGCAAACGTCACATCCCGAAAAGTACCAGGACAATCACATGCAGACAGGTCGGCCCTTAGGCTAACGGAGATTTAGCGCAATAGGTAACGCTTCAGACTGCAAAATTTTCAAACGGGGTGGGGTGGGGTACCAAGGGCGCCAGTAGGTAAATCCACCATTGATGTGTAGAAGGGAATCAGACTATTACTGTTGCAGTGCAGTCAGACACCATCTTAAGGTGATCTTATACTGTGTAAGCAAATGCACATAAAAAAAAAATCCCATACCCCTCCATTTTTTTTTTTTCCAGCCTCCAATGCTTCTTTCTCAATCCCATCCTTTTCGGCTCTCTGTCTGCCCACTCACTGTCAAGTGTGACAAGTAAGAATGAACAGAGAATGCAGCAGTATGCAATTGTGTTCATATGAAGAAAGGAAAGCTATTCTTAAGCAGCTGCTTGTGTTAAAAATGTCCTGCGAAGTTT